>NC_042986.1:36296838-36559338 GCF_901001165.1 Salmo trutta | reverse complement strand
TCTTAGCTGTGTCTTAGCATTCAGACCTCTTTGTGTTTACACAGTAGAAAACAGACCTGTTCCTCTGGCGTGTGTTATTTACAGTTATGTGTTGATATGTTGACATGTGTGTTGAATCAACGTTGTTTCCTCGTCATTTAAATGAAATGACGTTGAACCAACGTGGACTAGACGTTGAATTGACGTCTGCACGCAGTGCGAGGGCCGCTCCAGCCTGCTGTTCTGCTGTGTATAGAACAGCGTGTTGACATATGAAAGGGAGGTCTGTGTGAGGAAAGCTCTGTACTCTCTATCTCATGTGACTGGGTGTGGGCTAATTAGCCTCGTTAGGTGTACTACTGCAGGTCAGCTGGAATGTCTACCATCCATGCCCTGGGAATTCTCTCTCCATCTCTCTCTCACTCTGTCTCTACCAAAAAATAAAGCTGCTGCCTTTCTCCTTGCTATCTTTATAAGCAGTTCTAGGGAACAACAATTGTTCTATTTTCCTCCTGTGTTGTGTTGGAGATGTGGCAGTGTGTAGGCGATGCTAAGGGAAGGCATTGTGAGGCAGCAATCATCTCTGTCTCTCCCTGTCTTCTTTTCTCTGGGATTCACCTCCCTCTCGCTTCAGCCTTCAGGAGAAAAATTGGACGCTGTCGACATCCTGTCGCCATAGGAACAATGCAGAAGAAAGTTGCTTGCTCTCAGTTTCCTGTTGCCAGTCTGTTCCATTCCAGGAAAAGGGCTTTGCTTCGGAGCGCCTTGAATCATATTGGAGTTGTTTCTAATCATGTTTTATCTCTCCTTTCCTGTAAAAAACAACAGCGTCACATTAATGCAGTGTGTGTATTGCCACCTGAGACAGCCCCAAGCCTCCTTCTCACCTTGTTTTAGAAATAGTGTGTAGTGTGATTTGGGTTAGCCTAGTTGCTCGTTGTGGCTGATTACTTATAACGTTAGGCCGTGAGTTGTTTTGTCAAAGCCTTTATAACCTCAAACCGCATCCACCCCCACAACTAGGAGACCGGCTGCTCTGCAGGGACTCTGAAAAGAACAACCTGCACATAAAAACTAAAAACGCAGAGCTAGGACTCCACAGGCTACACGTTTGCGGTAGACAGGAAAAATTAACATGAAACGCGTATGAGTTTTAATGTGGGCGAGCGCTCCGCTCCCCCACGTGAGGTGTCGCTCAGCTTTCCAAATCCATAAGGTGGCTTAGTCACCTCCACCAAGAAAACACTGCATGCCTGGAGAAGATCTCATGCAGAGAGAACGAGTGAGGAAAACACTGCATGCCTGGAGAAGGTCTCATGCAGAGAGAACGAGTGAGGAAAACACTGCATGCCTGGAGAAGGTCTCATGCAGAGAGAACGAGTGAGGAAAACACTGCATGCCTGGAGAAGGTCTCATGCAGAGAGAACGAGTGAGGGAAACGCTGAGGAAGAGAGAGATTCCATTCTGCTCTCAGCATCCGTCTGTCAGGTGAGTCAGTGATCGAAGTGCTTTGAGAGAACTGGCTCATAGGATTCTGTGGGCGTGTCCGAATACCCATAAATAGTAGGCATTTGGGGTTTGCGTAAAAAAAGTTTCATTTTTAAATGCTTTAAATGCCAGGATGTTGTACTCATTTCACCTTTTCATGCTATTGAGGAAGATAAGCATCTTTCCAGACTTCCGTGTGTTTGACAACAGCTGATAATCAGCTGAGGGGACACGCTGTACCAACATGAACATGTAACGGGAATCAACGCAATTGTGCATTACGTGACACGTTCTAGTAGGTTGATATATTAGTTGCTTACTGCATTAGTTTTTACTAAACAGTACGTTCTAAATAGTATGCAGTACGATTAGTATACAGTATGTGTAAGTAAGTAGTAGGCATGCCAGATTTCAGACAGGCCACTTTGTCAGTGAATCAGAGAGATGAAATATGAGGTGGTAAACAGTATGGAGACAGGAACACTGAACACATTACTGAACACAACAGCATGAAGATCACCCTGCAGAAAGAAGTGGTGACTACCAAACTACATGTCCTGCCTGCCTGCCTGCATCCTCTTGACTACTGTAGATAGGAGGACCTCCACTGGAGTAGGAATGTGTGTGTGTGTGTGTGTGTGTATTGAGAGATTGTACCATGCAGTTCAGTGAACTGTGCCAGATCAAGTGAAATAGAGGACGAGTGACAGCGAGTGGGAAAGAAAACACAGATTTGATCCTGGCTGCAGTGTGTCATGTGTTGAGCTGGGCTTGGGGACTTACTAGGGAGAAGGTCCCATTAACTGCCTCTGTTTGTCAGCTCATTGAAGCTGAGTATGTGAGACTTTTTCCCACACTAGCGCTTAGCGGGGGTCACGCTAGATCCACCCACATCCATCCACTATCAAAGCCGGGCCACTTTACTCAACTGGAGAATTCTCTAACCTCTGCTCTGAAACATACACTGGACTGGACTTTTCAATATAACACACCCTCACTTTTTATACTGTCTGGACAAACTTAATAGAATTGTTGGTCTCATTCCAGAACTATTTCTATTGTGTAAAGGGAAAAAGGGATCTCTGTTTTTGGCAGTAGAAATAAGAACAATCCCTTTTCATTTTTTTGGAGGGGTGGGGTTTCAGACAATGGAGATTTGGGAGTGAAGTTGGGGAGAGGGGCTCCAGGCAGTCCTACTCCCCACCTGTATGTCTCCTTGATGGGAGGAACATAGTCCCAGTCCAGTCAGGAACAGAGTAGTCTCAGTCCAGTCAGGAACAGAGTAGTCCCAGTCCAGTCAGGAACAGAGTAGTCCCAGTCTAGTCAGGAACAGAGTAGTCCCAGTCCAGTCAGAAACAGAGTAGTCCCAGTCCAGTCAGGAACAGAGTAGTCCCAGTCTAGTCAGGAACAGAGTAGTCTCAGTCCAGTCAGGAACAGAGTAGTCCCAGTCCAGTCAGGAACAGAGTAGTCCCAGTCCAGTCAGGAACAGAGTAGTCCCAGTCCAGTCAGGAGCAGAGTAGTCCCAGTCCAGTCAGGAACAGAGTAGTCCCAGTCCAGTCAGGAACAGAGTAGTCCCAGTCCAGTCAGGAACAGTGTAGTCTCAGTCCAGTCAGGAACAGTGTAGTCTCAGTCCAGTCCAGCTCTGCAACTACTACAAAGGCACCAGAGTGTTACATATAAAAACACTGTACTCTCTGGATCACTGGGTATAATGTGTTGGAATGGGATCACTTACATTCTGGATGTACAGTACTTCTACTTCTAAATTGTAAACTCTCCTTGGGGACTTTTACTGGACATGAGTGTACTTATGTCTCGGTGTAGTAAATGTCCGATCAGAGGTTGAGTTACTGACTGTTATCGACAGCAAAAGCCATCTTGAATGGCCTCAAATCCTCAGAGCTGATATCAGTTTTTTCTTGTGGATGTGTGCGTAGTCCGTGGTGTGCACTTATCATGTACTTAAATGTGCTCCTATATGAAACGCCTACCTTATGCAGATGAATACTCCAGTCACATGTTGAAATACATTGGGGCAGAGTCTTTTCATTGTGCATTGTCAGATCTGTAGGAGAGTAACTTGGCAGAAGCTGCCTATGCTCTGCAAGGAGACTGGGGCTGAGGCTGTGTGTGGGTTGAAATGGCCTGACTGAAATGTGGTTCAGGCCCACAGAAGCCATATCATTCACTGCAGTATATGAACACCCATGGAAATGACTCTCCCAAAGGCCTTCAGCAAGAATGCCTGTCTGAAATTGAAAAATGAATGGGGTCCTACAATGAGGGGGAAAAAGTATTTGATCTGATTTTGTACGTTTGCCCACTGACAAAGAAATGATCAGTCTATAATTTTAATGGTAGGTTTATTTGAACAGTGAGAGACAGAATAACACCAAAAATATCCAGAAAAACGCATGTCAAAAATGTTATAAAATGATTTGCATTTTAATGAGGGAAATAAGTATTTGACCCCTCTGCAAAACATGACTTAGTACTTGGTGGCAAAACCCTTGTGAGCAATCACAGAGGTCAGACGTTTCTTGTAGTTGGCCACCTGGTTTGCACACATCTCAGGAGGGATTTTGTCCCACTCGTCTTTGCAGATCTTCTCCAAGTCATTAAGATTTCGAGGCTGACGTTTGGCAACTCGAACCTTCAGCTCCCTCCACAGATTTTCTATGGGACTAAGGTCTGGAGACTGGCTAGGCCACTCCAGGACCTTAATGTGCTTCTTCTTGAGCCACTCCTTTGTTGCCTTGGCCGTGTGTTTTGGGTCATTGTCATGCTGGAATACCCATCCATTTTCAATGCCCTGGCAGAGGGAAGGAAGTACTCACTAAAGATTTGACGGTATATGGCCCCGTCCATCGTCCCTTTGATGCGGTGAAGTTGTCCTGTCCCCTTAGCAGAAAAACACCCCCAAAGCATAATGTTTCCACCTCCATCTTTGACGGTGGGGATGGTGTTCTTGGGGTCATAGGCAGCATTCCTCCTCCTCCAAACACGGCGAGTTGAGTTGATGCCAAAGAGCTCCATTTTGGTCTCATCTGACCACAACACTTTCACCAGTTGTTCTCTGAATCATTCAGATGTTCATTGGCAAACTTCAGACGGGCATGTATATGTGCTTTCTTGAGCAGGGGGACCTTGCGGGCGCTGCAGGATTTCAGTCCTTCACGGCGTAGTGTGTTACCAATTGTTTTCTTGGTGACTATGGTCCCAGCTGCCTTAAGATCATTGACAAGATCCTCCCGTGTAGTTCTGGGCTGATTCCTCACCGTTCTCATGATCATTGCAACTCCACGAGGTGAGATCTTGCATGGAGCCCCAGGCCGAGGGAGATTAACAGTTCTTTTGTGTTTCTTCCATTTGCGAATAATCGCACCAACTGTTGTCACCTTCTCACCAAGCTGCTTGGCAATGGTCTTGTAGCCCATTCCAGCCTTGTGTAAGTCTACAATCTTGTCCCTGACATCCTTGGAGAGCTCTTTGGTCTTGGCCATGGTGTAGAGTTTGGAATCTGATTGATTGATTGCTTCTGTGGACTGGTGTCTTTTATACAGATAACAAACTGAGATTAGGAGCACTCCCTTTAACTTCTTGACGCACGCCCAGGATAGGGGGCGCTACAGCGATTTTTGAAAAAAATACGTGCCCATTTTAAACGGCCTCCTACTCAAACTCAGAAGCTAGGAAATGCATATAATTAATGGATGTGGATAGAAAACACCCTAAAGTTTCTAAAACTGTTTGAATGGTGTCTGTGAGTATAACAGAACTCATATGGCAGTCAAAACCCCGAGACAGTTTCTAACAGGATGTGGAAATCTGATTTGCGGACTCAACTTCAGCACTTTGCCTATAAATCACACCATGAGTTAGGATTCATTGAGCACTTCCTATGGCTTCCACTAGATGTCCCCAGTCTTTACAAAGTGGTTTGAGTCTTCTACAGTACAAACTGACCGAATGAGAGGCTGTTGATCTTGGTCACATGGGGAGGGCCATCACCATTATGATGTGGGCGCCCCTGGCTACCCTCCCCTTTCGAAACGTTTTGAAAGACAATGCAACCGTCCCCATGGAATATTATTGAAGCTCTGGTTGAAAAAGGCCCTAAAGATTTATGTTATACAACGTTTGACATGTTTGAACGAACTTAAATATTTTTTGGGGGGGGGGCTTTCGTGAGGAGAAGTCCCGCGCACGACGGAACATTTTGAGGTGCCTTCGGAACGCGCTAACAAGAAGAAGCTATTGGGACATAAATTATGAACTTTTTCGAACAAAACTACATTTGTTGGGGACCTGGGATTGCTAGCCTATTTTTCTGAGTATAGCATCCCCTTTTATTGCAAAGTATGATTTCCCAGTAAAGTTATTTTTAAATCTGGCAATGCAGGTGCTTTCACGAGATGTTCGTCTATAATTCTTTGAATGACAATATTACATTTTAAAAATGTTTTCGAATAGTAATTTAGTAAATTGTAGCGCTGATTCACCGGATGCATTTTAGGGAAAATAGTTTCTCAACGTCACGCGCCGATGTAAAATGCTGTTTTTATATATAAATATGAACTTTATCGAACAAAAGAATGCATGTATTGTGTAACATGATGTCCTAGGAGTGTCATCTGATGAAGATTGTCAAAGGTTAGTGCTGCATTTAGCTGTTTTTTGGTTATTTGTGATGCATGTGGTTGGTCGGAAAATGGCTATGTGAATACTTTGACGATATACTCCTCTAACATTATCTAATGTTTTGCTGTAAAGCCTTTTTGAAATCGGACAACGTGGTTCGATTCAGGAGAGGTGTATCTATAAAACGATATAAAATAGTCCTATATTTTTAAAAAAAATGACATTTTTCTATTGTTCGGTTATGAATATGGCGAAATGATTTTACGCTGGATGTTGATCCCGCATACGGGACGAGCATTCCAAGAGGTTTTAAGAGTGTGCTCCTAATCTCAGCTCGTTACCTGTATAAAAGACACTTGGGAGCCAGAAATCTTCCTGATTGAGAGGGGGTCAAATACTTATTTCCCTCATTAAAATGCAAATCAATTTCTAACATTTTTGACATGCGTTTTTCTGGATTATTTTGTTGTTATTCTGTCTCTCACTGTTCAAATAAACCTACCATTAAAATGATAGACTGATCATTTCTTTGTCAGTGGGCAAACGTACAAAATCAGCAGAGGATCAAATACTTTTTTCCCTCACTGTAAATAACCAGACATCAGCAATTAGCAGGGTCTGTAATAGTGGTTCTTTTATCAAACCATAATCTAAAAACTAACACGATTAATCAGGAATTATTTGAACACACTTTGTGGGCATGTTGGTGTTAAGAGTCTGTATTTGTCGTAACTTTGCCATTCTCTCTTATCTGTGAGAGTTGCCACTGTCGCTGGCTGGATGTGTCTGTTTTGAAGGTACCCCAGCCTGCTATGCATCCCCCCCCCCAGCCTCCCCAAATGTGCCTGAGGAGGAGTATCTTACCATGTTATCTGCAACCCAGCCTGTGAGAGAGCCCAGTCACACACACAGGACACTGCTAAACCCAATCACAGACTATCACACCACACACACTGACCAGGAAGAGATGGCACTGACAGACATCTTGAACACACAGAGAGAGAGAGAGATGTTTTTACAATAATATTGATTTGGAGTTAAATAAACTTGGATTTTTCGTCAAGGACATATACAGGATACTACCCTCTACAACATAACCTTCACTATGTCACCAGGACATATACAGGATACTACCCTCCACAACATAACCTTCACTATGTCACCAGGACATATACAGGATGCTACCCTCCACAACATAACCTTCACTATGTCACCAGGACATATACAGGATACTACCCTCTACAACATAACCTTCACTATGTCACCAGGACATATACAGGATACTACCCTCTACAACATAACCTTCACTATGTCACCAGGACATATACAGGATACTACCCTCTACAACATAACCTTCACTATGTCACCAGGACATATACAGGATACTACCCTCCACAACATAACCTTCACTATGTCACCAGGACATATACAGGATACTACCCTCCACAACATAACCTTCACTATGTCACCAGGACATATACAGGATACTACCCTCCACAACATAACCTTCACTTCAAATCAAAACTCCAAACCTACAACCTGATTTCGGACATAATGACCTGGAAGGATTCCTACTACCAAAGATTGTTATTTCCAAGCTATACAGCAAATGCTCTGGCAAACAAACAACAGTAACCTGAAAACACCATCCAACCTGGAACTGAGTGAGTAATTCAGTTTCAGGAAACTTGAATGTCCTCAAAGAGGTAATTCATCTTGCAGCAGTCATAAAACATATAACATGCATCTTCAATTAGCACTGAGATGTGACATGAGGTGTCAAAGCCCTTGAACCCAACAATGGCAGAAGAGTTCCACAGCCCACCCCAACCAAGTGCAGAGACCTTTGAAGCCCTCTCCCGCTGTTCAGAGGTCCTTACAATACAATACACCCTCTGGATGTAAAAAATGACAAGGCACAAAAAGAGTGCAAAAAAAGCTCATTATGGAATATCAAGAGACACTTTCTGCTGACTATTATAAAAATGGGAACATAAACAACTTAATCTTCCACACATCCCCTGGCATGGTGCAGTGCTATATTAACCAGACCATCCCCTGGCATGGTGCAGTGCTATATTAACCAGACCATCCTCTGGCATGGCACAGTGCTATATTAACACAGACCATCCCCTGGCATGGCACAGTGCTATATTAACACAGACCATCCTCTGGCATGGCACAGTGCTATATTAACCAGACCATCCCCTGGCATGGTGCAGTGCTATATTAACCAGACCATCCTCTGTCATGGCACAGTGCTATATTAACACAGACCATCTCCTGGCATGGCACAGTGCTATATTAACACAGACCATCCCCTGGCATGGTGCAGTGCTATATTAACACAGACCATCTCCTGGCATGGCACAGTGCTATATTAACACAGACCATCTCCTGGCATGGTGCAGTGCTATATTAACCAGACCATCCTCTGGCATGGCACAGTGCTATATTAACACAGACCATCCCCTGGCATGGTGCAGTGCTATATTAACACAGACCATCCTCTGGCATGGCACAGTGCTATATTAACACAGACCATCCCCTGGCATGGCACAGTGCTATATTAACACAGACTATCCCCTGGCATGGCACAGTGCTATATTAACCAGACCATCCTCTGGCATGGCACAGTGCTATATTAACACAGACCATCCTCTGGCATGGCACAGTGCTATATTAACCAGACCATCCCTGGCATGGCACAGTGCTATATTAACCAGACCATCCCTGGCATGGCACAGTGCTATATTAACCAGACCATCCCCTGGCATGGCACAGTGCTATATTAACCAGACCATCCTCTGGCATGGCACAGTGCTATATTAACACAGACCATCTCCTGGCATGGTGCAGTGCTATATTAACCAGACCATCCTCTGGCATGGTGCAGTGCTATATTAACACAGACCATCCCCTGGCATGGCACAGTGCTATATTAACACAGACCATCCCCTGGCATGGTGCAGTGCTATATTAACACAGACCATCCTCTGGCATGGCACAGTGCTATATTAACACAGACCATCCCCTGGCATGGCACAGTGCTATATTAACACAGACTATCCCCTGGCATGGCACAGTGCTATATTAACCAGACCATCCCTGGCATGGCACAGTGCTATATTAACACAGACTATCCCCTGGCATGGCACAGTGCTATATTAACACAGACCATCCTCTGGCATGGCACAGTGCTATATTAACCAGACCATCCTCTGGCATGGCACAGTGCTATATTAACACACTACACCTCTGTTAAGAGGGAAGGTGTTAGCGATGGGTGGAAACTCGGGATACTAGAAAACGAGGACTCGGTGAGTCAGCCAATGTCAACCTGTACAAGTCTAGAACAGATCTGAGTGCTGGAGGAGAGAATGATGACATGTGACAGAGAACAACTCATTAGAGAACTGGCCACCCTGCAGAGAAGCCAGCAGAACAGTCCATCCCAGACCCTGACCATAGTCTCAACACCACAGCAGAACAGTCCACACCAGACCCTGACCATAGTCTCATCACCACAGCAGAACAGTCCATCCCAGACCCTGACCATAGTCTCATCACCACAGCAGAACAGTCCATCCCAGACCCTGACCATAGTCTCATCACCACAGCAGAACAGTCCATCCCAGACCCTGACCATAGTCTCATCACCACAGCAGAACAGTCCACACCAGACCCTGACCATAGTGTTAACATCACAGCAGAACAGTCCATCCCAGACCCTGACCATAGTCTCATCACCACAGCAGAACAGTCCATCCCAGACCCTGACCATAGTCTCATCACCACAGCAGAACAGTCCATCCCAGACCCTGACCATAGTCTCATCACCACAGCAGAACAGTCCATCCCAGACCCTGACCATAGTGTTAACATCACAGCAGAACAGTCCATCCCAGACCCTGACCATAGTCTCATCACCACAGCAGAACAGTCCATCCCAGACCCTGACCATAGTCTCATCACCACAGCAGAACAGTCCATCCCAGACCCTGACCATAGTCTCAACACCACAGCAGAACAGTCCATCCCAGACCCTGACCATAGTGTTAACATCACAGCAGAACAGTCCATCCCAGACCCTGACCATAGTCTCATCACCACAGCAGAACAGTCCACACCAGACCCTGACCATAGTGTTGACATCACAGCAGAACAGTCCATCCCAGACCCTGACCATAGTCTCAACACCACAGCAGAACAGTCCACACCAGACCCTGACCATAGTCTCAACACCACAGCAGAACAGTCCATCCCAGACCCTGACCATAGTCTCAACACCACAGCAGAACAGTCCATCCCAGACCCTGACCATAGTGTTAACATCACAGCAGAACAGTCCATCCCAGACCCTGACCATAGTCTCATCACCACAGCAGAACAGTCCACACCAGACCCTGACCATAGTCTCATCACCACAGCAGAACAGTCCACACCAGACCCTGACCATAGTCTCATCACCACAGCAGAACAGTCCACACCAGACCCTGACCATAGTGTTAACATCACAGCAGAACAGTCCATCCCAGACCCTGACCATAGTCTCAACACCACAGCAGAACAGTCCATCCCAGACCCTGACCATAGTCTCATCACCACAGCAGAACAGTCCATCCCAGACCCTGACCATAGTCTCATCACCACAGCAGAACAGTCCATCCCAGACCCTGACCATAGTCTCATCACCACAGCAGAACAGTCCATCCCAGACCCTGACCATAGTCTCAACACCACAGCAGAACAGTCCATCCCAGACCCTGACCATAGTCTCATCACCACAGCAGAACAGTCCATCCCAGACCCTGACCATAGTCTCATCACCACAGCAGAACAGTCCATCCCAGACCCTGACCATAGTCTCATCACCACAGCAGAACAGTCCATCCCAGACCCTGACCATAGTGTTAACATCACAGCAGAACAGTCCATCCCAGACCCTGACCATAGTCTCATCACCACAGCAGAACAGTCCATCCCAGACCCTGACCATAGTCTCATCACCACAGCAGAACAGTCCACACCAGACCCTGACCATAGTGTTAACATCACAGCAGAACAGTCCATCCCAGACCCTGACCATAGTCTCATCACCACAGCAGAACAGTCCATCCCAGACCCTGACCATAGTCTCATCACCACAGCAGAACAGTCCACACCAGACCCTGACCATAGTGTTAACATCACAGCAGAACAGTCCATCCCAGACCCTGACCATAGTCTCATCACCACAGCAGAACAGTCCATCCCAGACCCTGACCATAGTCTCATCACCACAGCAGAACAGTCCACACCAGACCCTGACCATAGTCTCATCACCACAGCAGAACAGTCCATCCCAGACCCTGACCATAGTGTTAACATCACAGCAGAACAGTCCATCCCAGACCCTGACCATAGTCTCATCACCACAGCAGAACAGTCCATCCCAGACCCTGACCATAGTCTCATCACCACAGCAGAACAGTCCACACCAGACCCTGACCATAGTCTCATCACCACAGCAGAACAGTCCATCCCAGACCCTGACCATAGTGTTAACATCACAGCAGAACAGTCCATCCCAGACCCTGACCATAGTCTCATCACCACAGCAGAACAGTCCACACCAGACCCTGACCATAGTCTCATCACCACAGCAGAACAGTCCATCCCAGACCCTGACCATAGTCTCATCACCACAGCAGAACAGTCCACACCAGACCCTGACCATAGTCTCAACACCACAGCAGAACAGTCCATCCCAGACCCTGACCATAGTGTTAACATCACAGCAGAACAGTCCATCCCAGACCCTGACCATAGTCTCAACACCACAGCAGAACAGTCCATCCCAGACCCTGACCATAGTCTCATCACCACAGCAGAACAGTCCACACCAGACCCTGACCATAGTGTTAACATCACAGCAGAACAGTCCATCCCAGACCCTGACCATAGTGTTAACATCACAGCAGAACAGTCCATCCCAGACCCTGACCATAGTCTCATCACCACAGCAGAACAGTCCATCCCAGACCCTGACCATAGTCTCATCACCACAGCAGAACAGTCCACACCAGACCCTGACCATAGTGTTAACATCACAGCAGAACAGTCCATCCCAGACCCTGACCATAGTCTCATCACCACAGCAGAACAGTCCATCCCAGACCCTGACCATAGTCTCATCACCACAGCAGAACAGTCCACACCAGACCCTGACCATAGTCTCATCACCACAGCAGAACAGTCCATCCCAGACCCTGACCATAGTGTTAACATCACAGCAGAACAGTCCATCCCAGACCCTGACCATAGTCTCATCACCACAGCAGAACAGTCCATCCCAGACCCTGACCATAGTCTCATCACCACAGCAGAACAGTCCACACCAGACCCTGACCATAGTCTCATCACCACAGCAGAACAGTCCATCCCAGACCCTGACCATAGTGTTAACATCACAGCAGAACAGTCCATCCCAGACCCTGACCATAGTCTCATCACCACAGCAGAACAGTCCACACCAGACCCTGACCATAGTCTCATCACCACAGCAGAACAGTCCATCCCAGACCCTGACCATAGTCTCATCACCACAGCAGAACAGTCCACACCAGACCCTGACCATAGTCTCAACACCACAGCAGAACAGTCCATCCCAGACCCTGACCATAGTGTTAACATCACAGCAGAACAGTCCATCCCAGACCCTGACCATAGTCTCAACACCACAGCAGAACAGTCCATCCCAGACCCTGACCATAGTATCATCACCACAGCAGAACAGTCCACACCAGACCCTGACCATAGTGTTAACATCACAGCAGAACAGTCCATCCCAGACCCTGACCATAGTGTTAACATCACAGCAGAACAGTCCATCCCAGACCCTGACCATAGTCTCAACACCACAGCAGAACAGTCCATCCCAGACCCTGACCATAGCCTCAACACCACAGCAGAACAGTCCACACCAGACCCTGACCATAGTGTTAACATCACAGCAGAACAGTCCATCCCAGACCCTGACCATAGTGTTAACATCACAGCAGAACAGTCCATCCCAGACCCTGACCATAGTCTCAACACCACAGCAGAACAGTCCATCCCAGACCCTGACCATAGTCTCGACACCACAGCAGAACAGTCCATCCCAGACCCTGACCATAGTGTTGACACCACAGCAGAACAGTCCATGCCAGACCCTGACCATAGTCTCAACACCACAGCAGAACAGTCCATCCCAGACCCTGACCATAGCCTCAACACCACAGCAGAACAGTCCACACCAGACCCTGACCATAGTTTTGACACCACAGCAGAACAGTCCATCCCAGACCCTGACCATAGTCTCATCACCACAGCAGAACAGTCCATCCCAGACCCTGACCATAGTCTCATCACCACAGCAGAACAGTCCATCCCAGACCCTGACCATAGTCTCGACACCACAGCAGAACAGACAAATGAAGAACCCCAAGCCCAGGGAATCCCACCCCCTCAGAGAACCCCCCGTCAGCCACCCTGATATCCCTCCTGACAACCCCCCCACACCCACTGAGGACATATACAAGCAACAGATTGTACTCCTTATTGACTCAAACGGGAAATATATACAAGATAATTTACTTTTTCCCAAACACAGTGTCTAAACTCTGGTGTCCAAACACCCAGCATGCTCTAGACCTTCTGTCTGAGGACAAACTAGGGTTACCCAGCCACATAATAATACACACAGGCACAAACAACCTGGGAACATCAGAAGGAAATGGTGGCCACATCACTCAAGGGAGTGATTGAAAAGCGTATTCTACTTTCCCCAACGCACAAGTGGTTATCTCCACCCTGCTACCACGAAAAGACTTCCACCCTGCTACCATACAGCGGGTTAACGCAAGTATTTTCCGTGACTGTGCATCAAAACCAGATATCTACCTGGCCCACCACTCCACCCTGGACTTGAACAGCCTTTACGACCAAGTCCGCCTATACAAGGCAGCAGTGCCCAACTTCGCCCGGACCTTAAAGGACATCGCCCTCAACCGCTGCCCCAACACCTCACACAGGAGCAACAGATCAACAGACACTCCACCCAGACGAGACACTCTCCCAGACTTGCAGGACCCCCCGGCGCCGCCGAGAGGACCTACATCCAGACCACAACACCACCAGCCACACCCCCACCCCAACCAATCAACACCCCCCCAAGTCAACCATGCCCACACACCATTTAGAACACCTCAGATCAGACCTATGCCCTTCCTGCCCACCCCGTGCCCCCCACTCCCGCAAAGAGGGCCTCAACATGAGTCACACATACGCCCAGGCCGTGAGTAGGAAAACAGGCCCAGCCCCCACTCTTACACTAGCCCAAGCCAATGGCATGTACCAGATGCTCAGCAGGCTGTACTCACACTTACTGGTCTGAAGCCAAACCACACGACTAACATTGGACACTTTATGGAACACAAAATCTTCACTATCTCATCCTGGAATATCTAAGGCCTGAAGTCATCTGCCCTTGGCTTAAAGAGCAGGAACCTGGACTTCACCAAAGAAATCCGAAATACAGATGTTGTCATCCTACAAGAAACATGCTATAGAGGAGATGGGCCCACTGGTTTCCCTCTAAGTTACAGAGGGCTGGTAATCCCATCCACCAAACTACCAGGTGTGAAACAGGGAAGGGACTCAGAGGGTATGCTAATTTGGTATAGAGCAGACCTAACTCACTCTATTAAATTAATCAAAACAGGACCATTTTTCATCTGGCTAGAAATTCAAAAGGAAATGATCTCAACAGAGAAAAATGTCCTCATGTGTGCTACCTATATCCTCCCACTAGAATCACCATACTTTAATGAAGACAGCTTCTCCATCCTGGAGGGGGAAATCAATCATTTCCATGCCTAGGGACATGTTCTAGTCTGTGGTGACCTAAATGCCAGAACTGGACAAGAACCTGACACACTCAGCACACAGGGGGACAAACACCTGCCTGGAGGTGACAGCATTCCCTCCCCCATATGCCCCCCCTAGGCACAACTATGACAACATAACCAACAAAAACGGGTCACAACTCCTGCAGCTCTGTCTCACACTGGGTATCTACATAGTCAATGGTAGGCTTTGAGGGGACTCCTATGGTAGGTACATCTATAGCTCATCTCTTGGCAGTAGTACTGCAGACTACTTTATCACTGACTTCAACCCAGAGTCTCTCAGAGTGTTCACAGTCAGCCCACTGACACCCCTGTCAGACCACAACAAAATCACAGTCTACTTAAACAGAGCAATACTCAATCATCAAAGCCAAAGGAACTGAATAATATTAAGAAATGCTATACATGGAAGGAAAGTAGTGTGGAAACCTACCAAAAAATAATTAGGCAACAACTAATTCAGTCCCTTTTAGACAATTTCCTGTACAAAACGTTTCACTTGAATAGTGAAGGTGTAAACTTGGCAGTTTCTCAGCTTCCCTATCAAATCCAAAAATTTCAAGCAGACATTCTAAAAAAATGAACAACAATGACAGATGATTTGATGAAGAATGCAAAAACCTAAGAAAGAATTTGAGAAACCTATCCAACCAAAAACATAGAGACCCAGACAACCTGAGCCTACGCCTTTTGGGGAAATGCTGTTTTGGCCTGAGTGGGTCTTAGTGGAGCTTAGCTCCAGACCTGCTGAGGGGGTTAAGATTGGAAAGCTTTGGGCCTGAGCTGTGGAAAAATACACCAGTTGTACTTCTGACCAACGGCCCACATGGTTCACCATGCTGCATGGATTACTACACTACTGAAAAGATTATCATGCCGCTTTTGTTTTTAATACAGAACAATAATGTAAAGCCTGATATATAAGAGGCCAGATTTCCTCTAACAGATCTGCCTGACTTCTGAAGCATTATATTGTAAATATGAGATCATATGAGTATGAATGTAAAAGCCAATCTTTCAAGGTTATTGTTGGTTATTACTGTTTGTTCTTCTTTAGGCCATGTAATTGAGTTTGAAAACACCTTTGGTAAGACATTAGTGTTGGTTCAGAGGCAAACTCATTATTGATATGATTGTGATTGAATTACCTGGATGTTCCAAAGAGAGAACAATGGTGGCCATTTGGGATTTGATGTGATTCATTGCATAAAGGGAACAAATAAAAGTCATGATATTAGATTAGTGAAAGTATAGTGAGCACAATTCTAAATGCAACATGTAAAGTGTCGGTCCCATGTTTCATGAGCTGAAATTAAAGATCCCAGAAATGTTCCTCATGCACAAAAGCTTATTTCGCTCAAATATTGTGCACAAAACATTGTTGTTAGTGAGCATTTCTCATTTGCCAAGATAATCCATCCACCAAACAGGTGTGGCATATCAATAAGCTGATTAAACAGTATCATCATTACACAGGTGCACCTTGTGCTGGGGGAAACAAAAGGCCACTCTAAAATGTGCAATTTTGTCACATGCTACAGATGTCTCAAGTTTTGAGGGAGCGTGTAATTGGCATGCTGACTGCAGGGCTGTTGCCAAATAATTGAATGTTAGTTTCTCTACCATAAGCCACCTCCAACGTCGTTTTAGAGAGTTTGGCAGTACGTCCAACCGGTCTCACAACCGCAGACCACATGTAACCACGCCTGCGGGATCATCTGAGACCAGCCACCCGGACAGCTGATGAAACTGTAGGTTTGCACAACTGAAGAATTTCTGCACAAACTGTCTGAAACCGTCTCAGGAAAGCTCATCCGAGTGCTCGTCGTCCTCATCAGGGTCTTGACCTGACTGCAGTTTGGCATTGTAACCGACTTCAGTGGGAAAATGCTCACCTTCGATGGCTGCTGGAGAAGTGTGCTCTTCACGGATGAATGTATGGCATCGTATGCGACGAGCCGTTTGCTGATGTCAAAGTTGGAAACGGAGTGCCCGTGGTGGTGGGGTTATGGTATGGGAAGGCATAAGGTATGGACAATGAACACAATTGCATTTTATCGATGGCAGTTTGAATGCAGAGATACCGTGACGAGATCCTGCCATTCATCCACCATTCAATGTAGTTTAATTTGTATTTGGTAAAGGGCCAGTGGCAGTGGAAGTGTTTTGGGGTGATGGAAGGGAAGCAGCCAGAGGAAGGCTACAGAGAGTGGGGGATGGTTGTTATGTTACCAAATATGTGTTTAGATGTGATAGCCACATTGGGTCACCTATTTCTAGAGTGTGATCTGCGTGAATGATTCCAGATTCTACTCTGTTAATGCTTTAGGGGACATTAGTAAACTGATCCTACAGTACGCACACTGACGAACACACACACACACACACACACACCATAATTTACATTCTCTATGTACAGTATGTTTACAGCATTAGACACACGCCATTAACAGACAGTAATTCACATATGATTCCAGCTGTAGCGTTTATGTCTATGCCTTGCTAAATCTTCCTCTCCCTTTGGGTCTTCTTCTCCAGGCAGGAACACTGGACTCCAAGGCCCAGTCGGAGATCTCGTCACAAGGTGGAGGTAATGGACACAGGGGCACCCGGGGCTCCCCCCATGGAGTCAAAGTGACTGGAGACAGGAGGGGATGTGGGGGAGGAGGAGGTGGCAGCGTGGGATACCAGTACCCTTACACCACCCTCTGTAAACCTCCTCCAGACACCAACATGGTGGACTGGGCCAGTAAGAACCTGAACCTGCACACCCAGGGCCTGTTCCGCCGCCGCGTCTCCATCGCCAACATGCTCTCCTGGAACAGGGGCTCCATCAAGAAGCCCATGCTGATCACCAGCGACCGCACCGTCAAGAAGGAGGCCTGTGAGATGTTCAAGCTGATTCAGGGCTACATGGGGGACCGTCCGGCCCGGCTGGAGCGCCGTCACGTCGCCCTGCTGGTGGTCACTAAGTGCTGGGGAATGCAGGCCCTGAGGGATGAGCTGTACGTCCAGCTGGTCAGACAGACCACTGACAACCTGAGCCTGAGGAGCCTGGAGGCCGGCTGGGAATTCATGGCCATCAGCCTGGCCTTCTTCTCCCCCTCACCCAAGTTCAGAAGCTACCTGGAGGGGTACATCCAGACACACCTGGAGCCCTCCAACGACAAGAAGAGTGAGTGGC
Source organism: Salmo trutta (assembly GCF_901001165.1). Classification (NCBI taxonomy): domain Eukaryota; kingdom Metazoa; phylum Chordata; class Actinopteri; order Salmoniformes; family Salmonidae; genus Salmo; species Salmo trutta. Next base: position 36,541,113 of record NC_042986.1, on the reverse strand, counting down.
AAAACTGCTTCTATTGATAATAATGTTTGTACTATTTATATACAGTACATCTATGAATCTTTTTCTGTGTTTACCATGGATTATGGGTTGGTGAAGGTTGTTTTCCTGTAGCTGGTGGTTTTGGAATAAATATGATTTATTTGTTTGATTAGACTTGGGTGCATCCAGAGGTGTGTTTATGTATCCGGTATTCCCGTGAGTTCACAAACAGACAGTTGATATTAGTTTTCCAGCTATTATTATCTGGGATTCGGGCCAGATCAAACAGGATGCAGCACTGGAAAAGTGAGGAGAAAAAAAGGAGTGGGAGTAGGGTCAAAGTTGAGAGAGCCCAGCACAAAACACCATCATCTGTTTTTCAGACCTAGACACTGGGGAGAGCGTTATTGCGACAAATCTTTAATCAAAATAACATTTTGTCTTTCCGTCCTCCTCGCCACTTCATTTACAGTCATGCAGCACATTATGGAACAACAGGACATGAAGAACAAGAAGAATTCAAAGTCCCGGAAGAAGAGGAAGCAGAACAACGAGGAAGAAGAAGAGGGTGAGTTTTACTACAGTAACACTTGTTCATTCACAGAAGAAAAAGAGGGAGGATTAACAGTTTAATTAAATTTATTTGGGTGAAAAACATATACAAAAATGTGTTCCTAGAGGATAGCAGTTACAAGTATTAATTAAAACGCTTGATCCAAAGTAGTCCTCACAGTGTCACCATCTTACAGCCGGCAGGCCGACACTCACAGAAAATATTAACCTATGATCACACTTTATTTGGATAGTCCGGATTTTCCATTAGTAGATGCTCCACAGATAGTTTGTTGATAGTCATACTATCTGTTGATAAGCAACTAGTTGCTAAGGTTACGGTTAGGTTTGAATAAGAGTGAGTAAAAGTTTAGATTAAGTGTTAGGGTTAAGTTTATGGTTAGGATAAGGGTTAAGGTCAGGGTTAGCACTAGGGTTAATTAGTTATTTGAAATGTTACTGATAGTCTGTACCAACATATGTTTCTTTCTATATGAGATTGACAATTGAAGGTATTGCACACATTCACATCAGATTAGCAGAACCACACAAAGGAGCCTTGAGGAACAAAAGCTGGGTGTGTTTCCCTCTGTGCTTTATCTCTGTTGCCCAGCTGGGCAGACTGGCACACACACACACACACACACACACACTGCCAGGCAGGGATTAGCAGGCAGATAGCCATGTTATAGGAGTGATCATCCCTGGCCCTGTTTCCTCCTAAACCTCTGGCCTAAAGAGCATTAGTAATGCTGTCCAGGCCATGGCTGAGGGGACCTCTCTGTAGAGTGAGAGGAGACACCACCTACCTAGACTCAATAAGAGCCACCACTACCTGGACTCAATAAGAGCCACCACTACCTAGACTCAATTAGAGACACCACTACCTGGACTCAATAAGAGACACCACCTACCTGGACTCAATAAGAGCCACCACTACCTGGACTCAATAAGACACCACTACCTGGACTCAATAAGAGACACCACCTACCTGGACTCAATAAGAGACACCACTACCTGGACTCAATAAGAGACACCACTACCTAGACTCAATAAGAGACACCACTACCTAGACTCCATAAGAGACACCACCTACCTAGACTCAATAAAAGACACCACTACCTGGACTCAATAAGAGACACCACTACCTAGACTCCATAAGAGACACCACCTACCTGGACTCAATAAGAGACACCACTACCTGGACTCAATAAGAGACACCACTACCTGGACTCCATAAGAGACACCACTACGTAGACTCAATAAGAGACACCACCTACCTGGACTCAATAAGAGACACCACCTACCTGGACTCAATAAGAGACACCACCTACCTGGACTCCGTAAGAGACACCACCTACCTGGACTCAATAAAAGACACCACTACGTAGACTCAATAAGAGACACCACCTACCTGGACTCAATAAGAGACACCACCTACCTGGACTCAATAAGAGGCACCACCTACCTGGACTCAATAAGAGACACCACCTACATGGACTCAATAAAAGACACCACTACGTAGACTCAATAAGAGACACCACCTACCTGGACTCAATAAGAGGCACCACCTACCTGGACTCAATAAGAGCCACCACTACCTGGACTCAATAAGACACCACTACCAGGACTCAATAAGAGACACCACCTACCTGGACTCAATAAGAGACACCACTACCTGGACTCAATAAGACACCACTACCTGGACTCAATAAGAGACACCACTACCTGGACTCAATAAGAGACACCACTACCTAGACTCAATAAGACACCACTACCTGGACTCCATAAGAGACACCACCTACCTAGACTCAATAAGAGACACATTTACATTTACGTCATTTAGCAGACGCTCTTATCCAGAGCGACTTACAATAAGAGACACCACCTACCTGGACTCAATAAGAGACACCACCTACCTAGACTCCATAAGAGACACCACCTACCTGGACTCAATAAGAGACACCACCTACCTAGACTCCATAAGAGACACCACCTACCTGGACTCCATAAGAGACACCACTACCTGGACTCAATAAGAGACACCACCTACCTGGACTCCGTAAGAGACACCACCTACCTGGACTCAATAAGAGACACCACTACCTGGACTCCATAAGAGACACCACCTACCTGGACTCCATAAGAGACACCACTACCTGGACTCAATAAGAGACACCACCTACCTGGACTCCATAAGAGACACCACCTACCTGGACTCAATAAGAGATACCACCTACCTGGACTCAATAAGACACCACTACCTGGACTCAATAAGAGACACCACTACCTGGACTCAATAAGAGACACCACCTACCTGGACTCAATAAGAGACACCACTACCTGGACTCAATTGGAGACACCACCTACGTAGACTCAATAAGAGACACCACCTACCTGGACTCAATAAGAGACACCACTACCTAGACTCAATAAGAGACACCACCTACCTGGACTCAATAAAAGACACCACTACCTAGACTCAATAAGAGACACCACCTTGCTAGACTCAATAAGAGACACCACTACCTAGACTCAATAAGAGACACCACTACCTAGACTCAATAAGAGACACCACTACCTAGACTCAATAAGAGACACCACTACCTAGACTCAATAAGAGACACCACTACCTAGACTCAATAAGAGACACCACTACCTAGACTCAATAAGAGACACCACCTACCTGGACTCAATAAGAGATACCACCTACCTGGACTCAATAAGAGACACCACCTACCTGGACTCAATAAGAGACACCACCTACCTAGACTCCATAAGAGACACCACCTACCTGGACTCAATAAGAGACACCACTACCTAGACTCAATAAGAGACACCACTACCTGGACTCAGTAAGAGACACCACCTACCTGGACTCAATAAGAGATACCACCTACCTGGACTCAATAAGAGATACCACTACCTAGACTCAATAAGAGACACCACCTACCTGGACTCAATAAGAGACATCACTACCTAGACTCAATAAGAGACACCACTACCTAGACTCAATAAGAGACACCACTACCTAGACTCAATAAGAGACACCACTACCTAGACTCAATAAGAGACACCACTACCTAGACTCAATAAGAGACACCACTACCTAGACTCAATAAGAGACACCACTACCTGGACTCAATAACAGACACCACCTTGCTAGACTCAATAAGAGACACCACTACCTAGACTCAATAAGAGACACCACTACCTAGACTCAATAAGAGACACCACTACCTAGACTCAATAAGAGACACCACTACCTGGACTCAATAAGAGACACCACTACCTGGACTCAATAAGAGACACCACTACGTAGACTCAATAAGAGACACCACTACCTGGACTCAATAAGAGACACCACCTACCTGGACTCAATAAGAGATACCACCTACCTGGACTCAATAAGAGATACCACTACCTAGACTCAATAAGAGACACCACCTACCTGGACTCAATAAGAGACACCACTACCTAGACTCAATAAGAGATACCACCTACCTGGACTCAATAAGAGACACCACTACCTAGACTCAATAAGAGACACCACCTACCTGGACTCAATAAGAGACACCACTACCTAGACTCAATAAGAGACACCACTACCTAGACTCAATAAGAGACACCACTACCTAGACTCAATAAGAGACACCACTACCTAGACTCAATAAGAGACACCACTACCTAGACTCAATAAGAGACACCACTACCTAGACTCAATAAGAGACACCACTACCTAGACTCAATAAGAGACACCACTACCTGGGCTCAATAAGAGACACCACCTTGCTAGACTCAATAAGAGACACCACTACCTAGACTCAATAAGAGACACCACTACCTAGACTCAATAAGAGACACCACTACCTAGACTCAATAAGAGACACCACTACCTGGACTCAATAAGAGACACCACTACCTGGACTCAATAAGAGACACCACTACGTAGACTCAATAAGAGACACCACCTACCTGGACTCAATAAGAGACACCACTACCTAGACTCAATAAGACACACCACCTACCTGGACTCAATAAGAGACACCACTACGTAGACTCAATAAGAAACACCACCTACCTAGACTCAATAAGAGACACCACTACCTGGACTCAATAAGAGACACCACTACCTGGACTCAATAAGAGACACCACTACCTAGACTCAATAAGAGACACCACCTACCTGGACTCAATAAGAGACACCACCTACCTGGACTCAATAAGAGACACCACCTACCTGGACTCAATAAGAGACACCACCTACCTGGACTCAATAAGAGACACCACTACCTAGACTCAATTGGAGACACCACCATCCTCACATACTGTATAGCAGAACCCAAAAAAATATTTGTCACATTCTTCGTAAACAACAGGTGTGGACAGTGAAATAATTTCTTAAGGGCCCTTCCCAACAATACAGAGAGAAAGAAAATAGAGAAATAATATAAAAGTAAAACACGTAATAATAAAAGCAATAATAAATACACAATGAGTAATGATAACTTGGCTATATAGACGGGGTACCAGTACTGAGTAATGATAACTTGGCTATATAGACGGGGTACCAGTACTGAGTAATGATAACTTGGCTATATAGACAGGGTACCAGTACTGAGTAATGATAACTTGGCTATATAGACGGGGTACCAGTACTGAGTAATGATAACTTGGCTATATAGACAGGGTACCAGTACTGAGTAATGATAACTTGGCTATATAGACGGGGTACCAGTACTGAGTAATGATAACTTGGCTATATAGACAGGGTACCAGTACTGAGTAATGATAACTTGGCTATATAGACAGGGTACCAGTACTGAGTAATGATAACTTGGCTATATAGACGGGTTACCAGTACTGAGTAATGATAACTTGGCTGTATAGACGGGGTACCAGTACTGAGTAATGATAACTTGGCTATATAGACAGGGTACCAGTACTGAGTAATGATAACTTGGCTATATAGACGGGGTACCAGTACTGAGTAATGATAACTTGGCTATATAGACAGGGTACCAGTACTGAGTAATGATAACTTGGCTATATAGACGGGGTACCAGTACTGAGTAATGATAACTTGGCTGTATAGACGGGGTACCAGTACTGAGTAATGATAACTTGGCTATATAGACGGGGTACCAGTACTGAGTAATGATAACTTGGCTATATAGACGGGGTACCAGTACTGAGTAATGATAACTTGGCTATATAGACGGGGTACCAGTACTGAGTAATGTCAACTTTGCTGTATAGACGGGTTACCAGTACTGAGTAATGATAACTTGGCTATATAGACGGGGTACCAGTACTGAGTAATGATAACTTGGCTGTATAGACGGGGTACCAGTACTGAGTAATGATAACTTGGCTATATAGACGGGGTACCAGTACTGAGTAATGATAACTTGGCTATATAGACGGGGTACCAGTACTGAGTAATGATAACTTGGCTATATAGACGGGGTACCAGTACTGAGTAATGATAACTTGGCTGTATAGACGGGGTACCAGTACTGAGTAATGATAACTTGGCTATATAGACGGGGTACCAGTACTGAGTAATGATAACTTGGCTATATAGACGGGGTACCAGTACTGAGTAATGATAACTTGGCTATATAGACGGGGTACCAGTACTGAGTAATGATAACTTGGCTATATAGACGGGGTACCAGTACTGAGTAATGATAACTTGGCTATATAGACGGGGTACCAGTACTGAGTAATGATAACTTGGCTATATAGACGGGGTACCAGTACTGAGTAATGATAACTTGGCTATATAGACAGGGTACCAGTACTGAGTAATGATAACTTGGCTATATAGACGGGTTACCAGTACTGAGTATGATAACTTGGCTGTATAGACGGGGTACCAGTACTGAGTAATGATAACTTGGCTATATAGACGGGGTACCAGTACTGAGTAATGATAACTTGGCTATATAGACGGGGTACCAGTACTGAGTAATGATAACTTGGCTATATAGACGGGGTACCAGTACTGAGTAATGATAACTTGGCTATATAGACGGGGTACCAGTACTGAGTAATGATAACTTGGCTATATAGACGGGGTACCAGTACTGAGTAATGATAACTTGGCTGTATAGACGGGGTACCAGTACTGAGTAATGATAACTTGGCTATATAGACAGGGTACCAGTACTGAGTAATGATAACTTGGCTGTATAGACGGGGTACCAGTGCTGAGTACATGTGCAGGGGTAGGAGGTAATTGAGGTAGATATGTACATATAACCAGGAATAAAGTGACAGATAGTTAACGGTATCAGCAGCGTATGTAATGAGTCAAGAAGAGTTAGTGCAGTAAGTGTCAACGCAGATAGCTAAATATACTAACTATTTAACAGTCTTATTGCTTGGGGGTAGAAGCTGTTCATGGTCACGCAGTCGTGGTTGAAGAGTGAGTACAGGAGGGAACTAAGCACGCACCCGTGAGGGGCCCCCATGTTGAGGGTCAGTGTGACGGATGTGTTGTTGCCTACCCTCACTACCTGGGGGCGGCCCGTCAGGAAGTCCAGGATCCAGTTGCAGATGGAGGTGTTTAGTCCCAGGGTCCTTAGCTTAGTGATGAGCTTTGAGGGCACTATGGTGTTAAATGCTGAGCTGTATTCAATGAATAGCATTCTCACATAGGTATTCCTTTTGTCCAGGTGGGAAAGGGCAGTGTGGAGTGCAATAGAGATTGTGTCATCGGTGGATCTGTTGTGGTAGTATGCGAATTACAGTGGGCCCAGGGTTTCTGGGATGATGGTGTGGATGTGAGCCTTTCAAAGAATTCCACGGCTGTACATTAAACAGTAGCTGTTTGTTATAAAGTAACTGTTAGGTAAGTGAGTGTATTTCCTACCTCAAACCACTGCAACTTTCTGTAATGGTTCTACAGCTAGAGTCCTTCTCAGGATGGTCAGTGACATAGTCTGAATCACCCCAGCTCTCTGTGTGTGTCGTACAGTGGTGGGTGAACTACCCAATCGTCATACTTGAGTAAAAGTAAAGATACCTTAATAGAAAATGACTCAAATAAAAGTGAAAGTTACCCAGTAAAATACTACTTGAGAAAAAGTCTAAACGTATTTGCTTTTAAATATATATTCAGTATTAAATGTAAATATCATTTCTAAAATATACTTAAGTATCAAAAGTAAATGTAAAAGTATGAATAATTGAACATTTCTAATATTAATCAAACCAGACAGCCTAATTTTCTTGTTTTTTTAAATGTACGGCTAGCCAGGGGCACGCTCCAACACTAAGATATAATTTACAAATGAAGCATGTGCTTAGTGAGTCCGCCAGATCAGAGGCAGTAGGGATGACCCAGGATGGGCTCTTGATAAGTTTCTGAATTAGACCATTTTCCTGTCCTGCCAAGAATTCAAAATGTAACAAGTACTTTTCGGTGTCATGGAAAGTGTATGGAGTAAAAAGTACATAATTTCTTTAGGAATGTAGTGAAGTAAAAGTAGTCAAAAATATAAATAATAAAGTACAGATACACAAAAGCACTACTTAAGTAGTACTTTCAAGTATTTTTACTTAAGTACTTTACACCACTGGTGTCATGACATTGCAGTTGATGTTATTTAAGGGCATTTGATTCTGGGTGTTCTAGGGCTGACCCCATTTTGTCAACTGGTCGATTATTTGGTCTATAGGCCGTTGGTTGACCAAGATTTTTTTTGTCAAGCAGTTGCAAATATATCTTATTTTTCTTGAGACACCTGTCTGATTTGCACCTGTCTAAATCGACTAATCCAATTGAGGAGGCTGCGGTTTTACCATGGTCCAAGATTAAGGTGAGTGTAGCTCAGATGTACAAGGCACATCCCTCTCCAAAGAGATGCACACACATCGGCAATGATCAGCACGCAGATTGGTAGAAATGGTAAGATACATTGGCACTCCAAATGGAAAGGTTGCTGACCCCTGGTGTAGCCTATTACCGGCAACTTCTGGAGCATAAAGGCAGAATCTGCAAAGGCCAGCAGCAGTAGTAAGAGGGTCGGGAAAATGTTTTTTTTTGCTTCTGATTAGGCAACCTTGATATCTGGCTCTATTTGAGTAATTTGTGTGTCTTAATGATTTAATCAAATGGTGTGCTTAAAGCATCAGACAAGTTCAGTGCATATGATTGATTTTATTAAACACATAGGCTGTGTCTATATATGGAAAAATACACGTTTAAAAAGGTTGACCAATCAATTGGTTGAAAGAAAAGGTTGACCAATCAATTGGTTGAAAGAAAAGGTTGACCAATCAATTGGTTGAAAGAAAAGGTTGACCAATATTTTTTGTTGTTGTTGTCGGGGACAGCCCTAGTGGGTTCATTTGAACAATCAGGTGGCTCCTCACAGCTGTGTCCCAGCATCTTTGCTGGTCTCATGATGCAGCATTCTACCCTGAGGACAAACACACTGCGTCTACCACACCAAGACCCAGACTGAAACCACATCCCATCGCACAGTAATCCCCAGTCCTGCTACCAGCTGTACTAGTACTGTGACAGAGAGAGTCCCAGGCCCGGCTCCAGGATGACATGCCTGAGGGGGCATTTTAAATCCATGTGTTGTTTAAAGCACTAACAACAGATTGGTCTTACTGCTCTTCAAATGTACACACGTTTATTTGAAATGTAGACGTACACATCCACAACCGTTGCTTTATATAATAACACAAGAAAGATATGCTCCCCACTAGGACGTGTATCTGAAATGCAGCCGTAGCTGCAGTAGGGCTACACAATCTATGCCTACCAAGTCTCATAGATCAGCTGACAGGATGAGCACCACTAGCTTGTCAACGAATCTTACAGGCTTCATAGTTTAAACTTCAATCATTACTACATTTCTGTTGAGTTTGTGGCACTACACAGTGAGCGTAATCAAGCCGCCACTTCTGCTACCAGCTGTACTAGTACTGTGACAGAGAGTCCACTCACTGTGTTACCAGCTGTACTAGTACTGTGACAGAGAGTCCACTCACTGTGCTACTACTACCAGCTGTACTAGTACTGTGACAGAGAGTCCACTCACTGTGCTACTACTACCAGCTGTACTAGTACTGTGACAGAGAGTCCACTCACTGTGCTACCAGCTGTACTAGTACTGTGACAGAGAGTCCACTCACTGTGCTACTACTACCAGCTGTACTAGTACTGTGACAGAGAGTCCACTCACTGTGCTACTACTACCAGCTGTACTAGTACTGTGACAGAGAGTCCACTCACTGTGTTACCAGCTGTACTAGTACTGTGACAGAGAGTCCACTCACTGTGTTACCAGCTGTACTAGTACTGTGACAGAGAGTCCACTCACTGTGCTACCAGCTGTACTAGTACTGTGACAGAGAGTCCACTCACTGTGCTACTGCTACCAGCTGTACTAGTACTGTGACAGAGAGTCCACTCACTGTGCTACCAGCTGTACTAGTACTGTGACAGAGTCCACTCACTGTGCTACCAGCTGTACTAGTACTGTGACAGAGAGTCCACTCACTGTGCTACCAGCTGTACTAGTACTGTGACAGAGAGTCCACTCACTGTGTTACCAGCTGTACTAGTACTGTGACAGAGTCCACTCACTGTGCTACCAGCTGTACTAGTACTGTGACAGAGTCCACTCCACTTTCCTACATCATTTAAGAGACTATAGAGCATGGGAGAGTTGTGGGAGGTTGAGATGGTTGTTGACTGACTCTCCTCCCCGCACTGTAGTAGAAAACAGTTAGTCACTCTGTTCTCCACATCTGCCCTGGAGTGTTGTCACTGAGGACATATGGAACTACCGTCTTTGTGAGAGTGTTGTCACTGAGGAAATGAGGAACTTCTGTCTGTGTGAGAGTGTTGTCACTGAGGAAATGAGGAACTTCTGTCTGTGTGAGAGTGTTGTCACTTAGGACATGAGGAACTTCTGTCTGTGTGAGAGTGTTGTCACTGAGGACATGAGGAACTTCTGTCTGTGTGAGAGTGTTGTCACTGAGGACATGAGGAACTTCTGTCTGTGTGAGAGTGTTGTCACTGAGGACATGAGGAACTTCTGTCTGTGTGAGAGTGTTGTCACTGAGGACATGAGGAACTTCTGTCTGTGTGAGAGTGTTGTCACTGAGGACATGAGGAACTTCTGTCTGTGTGAGAGTGTTGTCACTTAGGACATGGGGAACTTCTGTCTGTGTGAGAGTGTTGTCACGGGTAAGGATAAAGGGGAGGAGCGGTTGGATGGGGATGGTCGTTGGAATGTTTTGAAGGTAGGGAGGTGGCATCTTTGTGGGCTTCACCAGCTGCCTTTCTGGGCCCAGGCTGCTGAGTGGGCATTGTTCTGGGTGCCAGTTTGGGGCCTCGGCTCCAGATCTTCATCAAAAGAGGAGAAATAGGGCGTAGGGGGTTTGTTTTGGTAGAGTCCGATCTCTCTGTGGCACGTTTAAGAACGTGTGGCTGACAATGGGGCCGGCTCATGGGCCTCAGACAGGCTGGGCAGCCAGGCATTGTGGTGGCAGCAGTGGGTGTCCTGGAAATGAAACAGTGGACCAAGCCCAGTTAAGCCCCCAGTACAAGAGGAGCGTGGGCCAGAGGAGTGGAGTGTCTGGGGCCTCTTCTTCTCTCTGTGGAGGATTAAAGGTTGGCCGTTACACCACCAACTATTTGTATGCAAATACTCTCTGTTTCCTCTGAATCTTTTCTCTGGCCCTGGCTGTCCCTGTTTAGCGTGGGATCGCTGGATCCCATTGGACACTCAGCTGAGACTTAGGCCACAGACACAAACAGGCTACAAGTGGAGAGTAATGAAGAGACTGTTGATCTTTTATGTCACCTGCTTTATAGATGCCCCCCATCCCCCACATCAACTCCCTAGTTCTCTGTATGTTTTTTTATGCATACAAACACATTTACAGCCATGGTAACAGACTCATACACACACGTCCATGTAGCCCCCCCCCCCCCCACCCTGTCCTCTCTCTGTCTTCTTGTGGTATCATATAGGGATTACAACCCCCAGGCAGTGGAAAGGCAACACAGGATTCTCTCTGTCTCTCAGAGCCTTAATAACAGTCTCAGAGGTCTTAACCGTGGTGCTCAGTGGTACAAGCCAGCCCTCTACCCTGCCTGGGCTATGTGCCTCAGTAACATCATCTGACACATAAGAGGGGAAATCAGTCCACCGCTCCCACATGCTTGTCATTCCAACCCTAACAACACAGGAGAAGGAAGGAATGCTCAGGAAGTAGGAGAGAGAGAGGAATGCTCAGGAAGGAGGAGAGAGAGTGAGAGAGAGGAATGCTCAGGAAGGAGGAGAGAGTGAGAGAGAGGAATGCTCAGGAAGGAGGAGAAAGAGAGAGAGGGGAATGCTCAGGAAGGAGGAGAGAGAGAGAAAGAGGAATGCTTGGGAAGGAGGGGAGGAAGAGAGAAAGAGAGTGTGACAGAGAGAAATAGTGCAAGAGAGAGAGCAAGAGAGGGGGAATGCTCAGGAAGGAGGAGAAAATGGAAAGATGAGGAGAGCAGGAGAGAATAACAGTACAGAAACCATTAGAGAAGAGGAAAATAAATGAAGGATTGTGAGGGGCAGAGGAGTGAGGAGAGAAGTGAATAAAAGAGGACAAGAGAAGACGAGGGATGTGAAGACAATAAGGTCTAGAAAAAAGGAAGGAGCAGATCTTGTAGCAGGTGTTCCCAGCAGCAGTCCTGAGCCAGAGCGATGTGTGTGTCCTGCAGTCCTGCAGCGATGTGTGTGTCAGCAGCACAGAGATCAGAGAGCAGAGACAGGGGCTTGTGAAACCACTGCCCTGCCTCTTAAATATGTGTTTTTACAGCCAAATAAAAGAGGACTTCTGCCTAAAACAACTCCTATAAAACTCTCTTTTCCTTCTCTGTTAAAAAGCCCTCCATCCACTATGTTGACAACACTGTAAACACGGTCAGAAGAGGAGGAGAAGTTAAAGGGTTTGTTCTGGACTGAGGTCATCAGGCTGTGTGACGGGTCACCTCTCTGACTATCCCTGTTGAGGCCTGCTTGGCCATGAGCCCTCACAGCTGTGCTCGGAGGTGAATGACCCAGTAGTATTATCCAGTCTGGTGTCTGGTCCTCTGAGCCGATACAGTGCTACAGTAACACTAGGTCCTGGGCGGGCTGATGAACGACAGCCCTGTCAGTGTTCCATTTTCTCTTCCTCGCCTGGTCTCTGGGACCTGCCCAATTTGAGTCCCCCCTCCTTTCCTCTTCCCCCTGAGGACCTTACTTTGATATGTCAGCACCCCTCCTCTCTCTTTGTTGTTTCATGAAGCCGTAAAGTTGTCCCGTGATTGAATTACTTTTCCTCATAATTGAAATCCATCTCATTCCCGTTGAGGAGAAAGAACAAAGTTAAATCCCCCCACCAGAAATCAACACCATGTCAGTTATGTGTGTGAATCATTAGACTTACGAAAGGAGACAATCGCAAAACCTTTTTAAAGCCTCAGGTTCTCGTAGTCTCTCAAAACTCAACTCAGCTAACACTCTGCCAAACCTCCTGCTGCTGTTTTGTTGCTGAGGACAGGCTGTGAACGACTTTCACCTGTTTGCCATAAATCTGTGTGATGTAGTTTCAGCACCAGGGTCTGCAGCCAAGATGAACTCTGGTTCTCACAGAGTAAGGACAACAGAAAAAAAAATGTGTTGGCCGGCCAATACCTCAGTCGCTCATTCTACACTCTTGGAAAGGATTCTACATGGAACCAAAAAGGGTTCTACCTGGAACCAAAAAGGGTTCTTCAAAGGGTTCTGATAGACAGTAGTAGGACTGGCAGTTAAAGTAGAAGCAGTTGAAGCACAATTAAAAATGCAGATTCAATAATGATAGTAGTAATAGTGCTTTAATAACAGTAGCAGTACTATCTGTGATACTATCTGTGATAGTAATACTTAGTGTTTGATATCTTGGTGGCTTTAACCTTGAGGTACAGCTGCTCCCTTCAGCTCGATAATACGGTAATAATACACCATGGTGACTGTGCAGGATTTTCCTGGAATGTGCAGCAGAGCTGATATCCAAAATGCCCTGTGGTGAACAGATTTGGTTTTGATGATTCATTGGTAACATGTTCTGTCGGTGTGGTTTATGACCCCCGGGTATTACTCCAAACTCCTGTGGAACTGACACTGAGGACTTTCACATGCAGATAGAAAATGGTAACGAATTGTATTACTGCCTCAGGATTGGTCAGTAATGGTGTCTGTCATCTCCCCTCTCTCCAGGCCTGCCAATCAGCACATATGCCAAGTACTGCTACCGCAAGCTGCAGAAGGTCGCCGTCACTGGGGGCAAAAAGGTAAGGTCATCCTAAAACACTATTAAAATGGCCAGGGAGGGATGTCATGCAAGGAATACAAAGACAGAGGGGGGTTGCTCCATCGCTCACTGCTCCATCGCTCACTGCTCTATCGCTCACTGTTCCATCACTCACTGCTCAATCTCTCACTGTTGGACTGGATTGACATTTCATTTCCAGACATTCTGCTGCAGTTTTATATTCTAATTATCTAAATGATCTAGGAACTCCAACTCTCCCAGCAGACAAAGAGAAGTGGAATGTTTCTATTGTTCTAGTGAGTTAGTGTTGCCCCTGAGGTTAGCGTCGGCTATGAAGCCAGGCATTCTGGGAGCTCACACATGTGTTAGCAATCATCACACTGAGCCGTTAGGAGTCCTCAGCAAAATAGGCACTAATCTGTAAACCAAAACTGAGACGGGGGCGTTACAACAACCCTTCAGACCCCCTCCGCCACCCGCTCTCTCCCAAATCCCCACTGGACACGTGGATCTAAAGAGGGGATTCAAGTCTGAGCTTGTGCCTACCAAACCACCCCTCCATCAGACAGCCAGTAGAGCAGCCATCTCCCAACCTCCACCCTGTCCTCTGTTGTGTCCCACCCTGTAATCAGCCAGCCCACAGCCTGCCCACTGCAGCCTTACTGCAGCCCCAGGCCAGGCACTTTTACTGGGGGCTATATTTCAAATCAAATTTTATTTGTCACATTCTTCGTAAACAACAGGTGTAGACTAACAGTGAAATAATTTCTTAAGGGCCCTTCCCAACAATACAGAGAGAAAGAAAATAGAGAAATAATAGAAAAGTAAAACACATAATAATAAAATATATATTAGATACCTAATGAGTAATGATAACTTGGCTATATAGACGGGGTACCAGTACTGAGTTGATGTGCAGGGGTACGAGGTCTTTGAGGTAGATACAGTATATACATATAACCAAGAATAAAGTGAGAGATAGCAAACAGTAGCAGCAGCGTATGTAATGAGTCAAAAAAAGTTATTGCAAAAAGGGTCAATGCAGATAGTTAAATAGTTAATCAACTAGCTACTCAGACTAACTATTTAGCAGTCCTATGGCTTGGGGTTAGAAGCTGTTCAGGGTCCTGTTGGTTCCAGACTTGCTGCATCAGTACCGCTTGCTGTGTGGTAGCAGAGAGAACAGTCTATGACTTGGGTGGCTGGAGTCTTTGACAATTTTTACGGCCTTCTTCTAACACCATCTGCTATAGAGGTTCTGGATGGCAGGGAGCTCGGCCCCAGTGATTTACTGGGCCATATGTACTACCCTCTGTAGCGCCTTGCAGTCAGATGCCAAGCCGTTCCCATACCACGCCGTGATGCAGCCAGTCAAGATGCTCTCAATGGTGCAGCTGTGGAACTTGTTAAGGATCTGAGGATCCATGCCGAGTCTTTTCAGTCTCCTGAGGGGGAAGAGGCGTTGTCATGCCTTATTCACGACTGTGTTGGTGTGTTTGGAACATCATAGATCCTTAGTGATCTGGACACAGAGGACTTGAAGCTCGACCCGCTCCACTACAGCCCTGTCGATGTGGATGTGGGTGTGCCCAGCCCTCCGTTTCCTGAAGTACACGATCAGCTCCTTGGTCTTGCTGATGTTGACGGAAAGGTTGTTGTCCTGGCACCACACTGCCAGGTCTCTGGCCTCCTCCCTATGGGCTGTCTAAATGTCGTCGGTGATCAGGCCTACCACCGTCGTGTCGTCGGCAAACTTAATGATGGTGTTGGAGTCGTGCATGGCCATGCAGTTGTGGGTGAACAGGGAGTACAGGAAAGGCAAAGCACACACCCCTGAGGGGCCCCCGTGTTGAGGGTCAGTGTGGCGGATGTGTTGTTGCTTACCCTCACCACCTAGTGGCGTTCCGTCTGGAAGTCCAGGATCCAGTTGCAGAGGGAGGTGTTCAGTACGTAGTGTTGAATGCTGAGCTGAATTCAATGAACAGCATTTTCACGAAGGTGTTCCATTTGTCCAAGTGGGAAAGAGCAGTGTGCAGTACAATTGAGATTGCATCAGTTGTGGATCTGTTGAGGTGGTATGGAAATTGGAGTGGGTCCAGGGTGTCTGGGATGATGTTGTTGATGTGAGCCATGACCAGCCTTTCAAAGTATTTCATGTCTACAGATGTGAGTGCTACGGGGCGATAGACATTCAGACAGTTTACCTTGGCATTCTTGGGCACAGGGACTATGGTGGTCTGCTTGAAACACTTGCCAGCTGGTCAGCACATGCTCGGAGTGCGTGTCCTGGTAATCCTGTTTAATGATCTTACTTACACCGGCCACGCAGAGCTGGTGCTCTCACTCATGGTTCAAACATAGAAGGCATTTAGCTCTGGTAGGCTCGCGTCACTGGGTATAGAAGGCATTTAGCTCTGGTAGGCTCGCGTCACTGGGCATAGAAGGCATTTAGCTCTGGTAGGCTCGCGTCACTGGGCATAGAAGGCATTTAGCTCTGGTAGGCTCGCGTCACTGGGCATAGAAGGCATTTAGCTCTGGTAGGCTCGCGTCACTGGGCATAGAAGGCATTTAGCTCTGGTAGGCTCGCGTCACTCGGCATAGAAGGCATTAAGCTCGGGTAGGTTCGCATCACTGAGCAGCTTGCGGCTGGATTTCCCTTTGTAATCCATGATAGTTTGCAAGCCCTGCCACATCCGACGAGCACCAGAGCTGGTGTAGTAGGATTCGATCTTAGTCCTGTATTGACACTTTGCCTGTTTGATGGTTTGTCGGAGGCCGTAGCAGGATATTTTAAATAAATGTCCAGATTAGTGTCCCGCTCCTTGAAAGTGGTAGCTCTAGCTTTTAGCTTAGTGTGGATGTTGCCTGTAATTCAAGGCTTCTGGTAGGGATATGTACGTACGGTCACTGTGGGGACGTCGTCGTAGATGCACTTATTAAATAAAGATGGTGATTGATGTGATAAACTCCTCAATGCCATCAGATGAGTCCCAGAACATATTCCAGTCTGTGCTAGCAAAACAGTCCTGAAGCGTAGCATCCACATCATCTGACCACTTCCGTATTAAGCAAGTCACTGGTACTTCCTGCTTTAGTTTTTGCTTGTAAGCAGGAGTCAGAAGGATATAATTATGGTCAGATTTACCAAATGTAGGGCGAGGGAGAGCTTTGTACATGTCTCTGTGTGTGGAGTAAAGGTGGTCTGGAGTTTTTTTCCCTCTGGTTGCACATGTGACATGCTGGTAGAAATTAGGTAAAACTGATTTAAGTTTGCCTGCATTAAAGTCCCCGGCCACTAGGAGCGCCGCTTCTGGATGAGCATTTTCTTGTTTGTTTATGGCCTTACACAGCTCGTTGAGTGCAGTCTTAGTGCCAGTATGGGTTTGCGGTGGTAAATAGACAGCTACAAAAAATAGAAATTGTAAATAGCATGGGCTGCAGCTCATCATGAGGTATTTTAACTCAGGCGAGCAGAACCTCGAGACCTCCTTAGTATTACACCAATTGAACAGAGGGTAGAGGATGATTATTTACTTGTTGCCATAGTTTCATCTATATCGCAGTTTATTTTTCGTCTGAATGTCAGGGGATTGGGGTCTGGGGTAAGCAGTATGTGCCGCTGACTCATTGAAGTAGAAATCTTCATCCAAATCGAGGTTAGGGATCGCTGTTCTGATGTCCAGAAGCTATTTTTATGGTCATAGGAAGCGATGGCTGAAACATTATGTAAAAAAAACTGTTAAGATCTGTGGGGGGAAAAAACACACAAGATAGCAGAATTGTTCAGGACCCATTAAAATGTCCGCTATACATTCCAGCGCCATTCTTTCTTTTAAACCTTATTTAACCCCTCGGAGCTGCTGAGATGGAAGCTGGGCTTTAAACATGGCTGGGTGTCTCCTGTCTACTTCTTTCTGTATATGAGGGACCTGACCTACAGTTCAGCTGTGATTGCAGTAGGGAAGTTACAGTAGTGTGAGCGACTCCACCTGGGCCTTACATAGATAGACACTGTACCTAGATAAGAGTCAGCTTAAAACCAGTTCTAAGCTTAAATCAATAGACTTTCTAGAGCTGTGTTTAGGGACAGGTCCCTTATTCCTACTCACACCCCCCCCCCCCCCCCCCCCCCCCCCCCACAGGGTCTGAGGAAGCCCACCCTGGAGGAGTTAGACCAGGGGAGGAATGCCATCGTGACTCCTTCCTTGTTCGGCAGTGCCCTGGAGGAGATCATGGAGCGCCAGAACGAGCTGTTCCCGGAGCGCAGGCTCCCCTGGGTGCAGGTGCAGCTTTCTCAGTACGTCCTAGCCCTGGGAGGGGCCCAGACAGAGGGAATCTTCAGGTGAGGAGTCACACCACCATACCATACCACCACATCACCATACCACCACACCAGGCTCGGCTCCTGGGAGAAGGGGTGGGCGTCACGGTGGAAGGATAGGGGGAGAAGAGCAATGTTGGTAGAATTGGATAAACTTAGGGTTCCAGAAATGGTCTCCACAGATGAGGATCACTTTGACGGGGTAAGTAGCGTTATGGGGTAAAGAAAGATAGGCGTGCATCATGGGAGAAAATACAGTATAGCCATCCCTGACACACATGGTATGCAGAACCAGACTGGGTCAGAGCCTTTGTTTCAGCAGTAATTAGCAGTACAGACAGACAGAACTCTTCTGCTCCTTCTCTCAGCCCCAGGCCAGCAGCGTTATAGGACCAGCCTCATCAGAGACTCCCATTGGCCGGGAGGGGAGGAAGTGAGGCTCTTTCTCCTCTGATCTCAGGCTATGTTAATCAGTTAAACAAACACCCTGTCTGGTTAACCTGGGGAGGTTAATCCTTACTGACTGGGCTGAGGAGGAAAAATGGAGGAGATGACTGTACGCTGTTCTCGCTGATTCAGACCCTCTCCTGGGGCATCGGTACAGATGTCTGGCGCTCTGAAGACCCCTTCAAACTCGGGCCCAAGCTCTGCTCATGGCTCAGACAGACTGGGTGGTCCTACAGAGAAATGGTAGTTCAAACAAACATTAATATGTTTGACATTACCAAATGATACAAATTCACAGACTAAATCCCTGTCACACAGCAAATAATGAAAATCCACCAAATGAAGCTTTTGGCCGTTCATGCTTCAGATAAAAGCATCCGATGATTAAAGACATTGTTTTATGCCTGTGTATGTGAATGTAAATACAGTGGGCAGAGTTTCCTCTTTCTCTCCCATTCTGTTTGTATTGAAGTACATTTAGAGCCCAGTGTTCTGCACACCATCACTGTGTAAGTTCCTCTTTGGCTAAGGTCTCATCACATACTGACAGACTGTGGATTGTACATAAAACAAACAGGAGGTTATGTGAGATACTGTAAACATATTTTAAGACAGTTCCCTTTTTGTCACAGTTCTCATTTTGTCACTCACATCTCCCTTCAGTCTGGTGTGTGATTTGAACATTGACAGGAATTCTACCCTGACATTGTTTTTAAACCCTGCTGTCAGAGGATTGTCTTTATTGTTGTTTTCTTATTGAGCAGCACGGTTTATTTATTTTTACTTGACAGGGATCCCGGTGTCAGGGGAATGACTGGTGTTATCCTTGTGGCTCAGTGATTTTGCTTTGGTTTTTATCCTTGGCACAATCAGTCCCCATGTAAAGGATACCTCCAGACGTGTAGCACTGCTATGTCCGTGTCTGCGGACATGAAACGCCTTTCTCACAAATGATATCTGAGTGGTATTGTATAACCATGTCCACCTGGGATCATGTGGACTAGACCACGGCAACATGCTGAAGTGATACCGTGGTTGTCCCCAGAGCAATGTATTAAATACATGGCTTTGGTCTTCCCTGGGCAGCTTAAAGGGAAATTTCACAGCTGCTCTCTTTCAGAATAAATGTTATTAACATGATATTAGCATATCATGTGTTAAAGCATTTTTTTCCCTCACTACACGCAAATACAAGCGTGTCCGCATCGGTAGAAACGGGTTAGCTACATTTCCTGGTTGTAAGCAAACCACAATATCCAGAATTCATAACAATTTCAGGACGTGGAGGACAGCTCCGTGAAGGTATATCCAATTGATGTGAGAAATATCAAAATGTCTGTTTGTAGTCAGCACTTTCAGCCAGAGGATTTTGAAACGGAACTGACGTCTCAACTGATGGAGTTGGTATGTCGTCGGTCGTTGACAAGTGATGCTATTCCATTCCCTTCACTTCAGAGGGGAAGGCATCCGATCAGCCAACATCAGTGCAGCGGAAAAAAGGACAAGCTGAGGTAAGGTAGATAACTTTACCTAGCTAGCTAGCGAACTAAATGTATTTATCTAAACCAAAATCGAGCTAGCTAGCTAGCTTTCATAATACGCTGGCTAAACATTCCAAAACATATCAATGTAATTAGCCAGCTGCTATCTAGCGATGTGATTTGTAACTTTGCAAGCTAACATTAGCTTTGTTAGGTTATGTTAGCTAACCATTAGCTAGCTAGCTAACTAACTACTGCCGAGGCTAATGTGACTGTTCTATTTAGAGTCCGATCTCATCAACATCTGCAGAGGCATCAACATCAATAGGTTGTCCGTGGGTCCTTAAAAAGTATTACATTCATTTATCTGATTTAAAGGCCTTAAGTCTTAAATTCAGTTTTCAAAGGTCTTAAAAAATGCCACTGAGTGTCTTCAGTGGCACTGCTTAATTGTTGCCACCACAGCAAAAACAGAAAACAAATGAAAATCAAAGTATACTTGAGGCCACTTTAAGATGTTAAGAGAGCTATCCACATGTGCGCTTCTGCGTGTGCACGTCACGTGCGTGTGCCTGTGCGAGTTGGGCCATTGCCAGAGGAGAGAGCAAGGATCTGCCCTGTCCCTGTTTCGCTGCAGGCTCTCACTCCTGCTCCACCCCTTTCCACACAGAGTGAAAGGAGAAATGCAAGGGCAAGTATACTGACAGTTGAGCAACATTTTGAAATGTAATTTCGGGAAAGACACCATTTTTAAAACAACAACTGTTACCGTTGTTAAAACTTCTTATGGCTGGAATCCCGGTAACGGGATCGATATGACAGCAGCCAGTGAAAGTGCAGGACGCCATATTCTAACAACAGAAATCTCATAATTAAAATTCCTCAAACATACAAGTATTTTACACCATTTTAAAGATAAACATGTTGTTAATTCCACCACAGTGTCCGATTTCAAAAAGGCTTTACAGCGAAAGCACACCAAACGATTGTTAGGTCAGCAACTAGTCACAGAAAAACACAGCCATTTTTCCAGCCAAAGAGAGGAGTCACAAAAAGCAGAAATAGAGATACGATTAATCACTAACCTTTGATGATCTTCATCAGATGACACTCATAGGACTTCATTTTACACAATACATGTATGTTTTCTTCGATAAAGTTCATATTTATATCCAAAAATCTCATTTTACATTGGCGCATTATGTTCAGTAATGTTTTGCTTCCAAAACAGCCGGTGATTTT
This sequence comes from Salmo trutta, assembly GCF_901001165.1. Lineage (NCBI taxonomy): Eukaryota > Metazoa > Chordata > Actinopteri > Salmoniformes > Salmonidae > Salmo > Salmo trutta. The sequence goes on along the minus strand of NC_042986.1, from coordinate 36,519,777 downwards.
GCAGAGAGCCACATAAATTTACAGAAATACTCATTATAAATGTTGATGAAAATACAAGTGTTATGCATGGAACTTTAGATAAACTTCTCCTTAATGCAAACGCTGTGTCAGATTTCAAAAAAGCTTTACCGAAAAAGCACACCATGCAATAATCTGAGTACGGCACTCAGACACAAAAACAAGCCATACAATATATCCTCCATGTTGGAGTCAACAGAAGTCAGAAATAGCATTATAAATATTCACTTACCTTTGATGATCTTCATCAGAATGCACTCCAAGGAATCCCAGTTCCACAATAAATGTTTGTTTTGTTCGATAAAGTCCATCCTTTATGTCAAAATACCTCCTTTTTGTTCGCGCCTTCAGTTCACAAATCCAAATTCACGACGCACAGGCCAGACGAAGACTCAAAAAATTCCATTACAGTTCGTAGAAACATGTCAAACGATGTATAGAATCAATCTTTAGGATGTTTTTATCATAAATCTTCAATAAGATTTCAACCGGAGAATTCCTTTGTATTTAGAAATGCAATGGAACTCAGCTACCTCTCACAGGTGTGCGCATGACTGAAGCTCATGCCCTTTTGGCAGACCCCTCACTCAATCAGCTCTTATTCTCCCCCACTTCACAGTAGAAGCCTCAAACAAGGTTCTAAAGACTGTTGACATCTAGTGGAAGCCTTAGGAAGTGCAATATGACCCCACAGACAGTGTATATTGGATAGGCCAAGACTTGAAAAACTACAAACCTCAGATTTCCCACTTCCTGGTTGGATTTTTTCTCAGGTTTTTGCCTGCCATATGAGTTCTGTTATACTCACAGACATCATTCAAACAGTTTTAGAAACTTCAGAGTGTTTCCTACTAAATATACTAATACTATGCATATCTTAGCTTCTGGGCCTGAGTAGCAGGCAGTTTATTCTGGGCACCTTATTCATCCAAGCTACTCAATACTGCCACCCAGCTATAAGAAGTTAAAACATAGTAGTTTCAGCTTTATGTGAGTATAACAATTATTTCTCAACTGTCAACATAGAAGAAACAACACCCCAAACAGAGTATATAATTGAGATGATGTACCAGCAGAATGGAGAGGACCCTGTCATTTGCAGTGAATACATCAAGTAGCCTATATAGGCCTACCAATAGAATATTTTTGTAGGACATTCAATTTACAGTTAAATCAATTGCATGGCTATCTAGAAATTATGTTATACATTTTCTTACTTACTGTTTCAGGAAGTTATGTCACTGAGTACTGCCCCTATATATAGGACCTTCCACCCCCAACTGGGATGTGAATGCCTGATGACCTAAGGGTGGAAACGTTGTTGTAAATACATTTCACCTGGGAGCATGAGCAGCAGTGTGCGGCGTTTCCCTTTCTGTTTTCCATCTAGCAACAATATCATATTTAGAGTTAGCAATCTAGCTAATTGTGTTTTGAGTCCTCACTTCCTCAGGTGGTAAATGATGTACCATAGGCATAGCTTAGGCCAATATGCAGAAAAAACATGCAGGCAAATTCATCTCTAAAGAGCCAAAAAATATATCTGATTATTCCCGATCCTATTTCGACATGTTGCACATCATCATGCATTCCTTGAACATATTAGATGAAATAGCGAACTTCTCTCATGTCTTACTTGGCACTGGAAATAGTCAGTCTAGAGCCCTCACCCTTAGCTACCTTCCTTGGAAGTATTGCCATTTGATACCTAATTCACTGAATGAGGGAATTCTTTGATTAGACCTCTTTGTTGTAGGCTAATGTTGTAATGTTCTAATGTCATAGCATAATACCTCCAGGAGAACTACTGGGTGTGCAGGCTTTTGATCCAGCCCTACTCTAACACACCAGATTCTACAACTCAACTGCTCAACGGGACCTTGTTAAGCTGACCCTGGTGTGTTTGAGCAGTGCTGGATCGAGAAGTATGCACACCCAATGGTCTAGCTCTTCAGATGGAGAGTTGACCACATGTTTTATACAGTAACAGTGCTGTATATTTTATTTGAAGGCATTTCTTCACGGTGGTATTGTTAACGTTGAGTATCATTATAATGAGCTTAGGTCCCGTGTGGCTCAGTTGGTAGAGCATGGTGCTTGCAACGCCAGGGTTGTGGGTTCGATTCCCACGGGGGCCCAGTATGGAGAAAACATTTTTTATGAAATGTATGCATTCACTACTGTAAGTCGCTCTGGATAAGAGTGTCTGCTAAATGACTAAAATGTAAATGAGCTGGTATTGGTATCGAAGTAAAAATTCTGAACACTTGATATAGCTAATGATTAGCCCACTGGGGTAGCCTAAACAAATGCAGATGGGCAACCCCATGCTTCAGCCATCTATAGCCTAGCCACTATGCTACTACATCCTTCAGACTACAGGAGAATGTTCATGGCTGCAATAGCACACCTGCCTGATAATATGAGCCATGTAGGCTATAGCCTTTGGGGAAAGAGCTAGACCTATAAATGCAACATGGACTCATTTCTGGAGAGGAACATTAGCAGGTGTATTGGTATTAATTTGCATTCCAAGTGGCATTAAAAATACTTAAATTCAACTTCATGGAACCTGCAGATTCATGCGCCGCACCAGAGACTAGTGACACCTTCTAAAGTCACCTTCTAAAATCTGACTAAAATCTACTAAATCTTTCCATGATTAGCAAATAATATACTGGAGCTAGGTATAAACAGATCTTGTTGTCAAAGTTGGTGTGTTTACAAGTAGGCTACAACTTCTACTGTAGTTTTGTCTCTATTATGACTGCAAGACTTGAAGGCTACATTTGAGAAAATTAGGTATTAGTAAGGAGGGGATGGTGTGGGTGACTGACTACTGTCTGTTGAGGGTGGGTATTGTGTTTGAACGTTTGTATGCATGATATATTGACATGAACAAAAATTCACCAATACACTAAACTGTCTACAAGACAAGTGTTCGTCAAACTTTTCACACCCTTGCAGTCAGTTCTTTGGCATAGGGGAGAGGGTCTGTTAGTGTACTCTTCTAGACTATTCACTCTATTGTTGACAGTGCTTGTCTACTCAACAACTGTAGGTGCTCATACACAACAATACACAACTAGACTGTCTACACGTCAACTCAAACTTTTCACATCTTTGCTAACAGCCCATCTCAATGGCACACTCCGAGTCAATAATGGAACAAAACACATACCAGTCTACTGTACCCTTTTTAGTTTATAGATGAACATGGTTTATTTTATGGTTACACATCCTCATGATCAGTCTTCATGTCTTTCCAGGAGACTTGCAGTAGAAACAAATCTCCTGCAAGAGGTCGAAAGGAGTGGGTGGTGAAGAAAGTGTATGAGAGGCTTGTCCACCTGGCTGTGGAGTGCAGAAAGAACCAGACAGTTGTCCACCTGGCTGTGGAGTGCAGAAAGAACCAGATGGTTGTCCGCCTGGCTGTGGAGTGCATATAGAACCAGACGGTTGTCCGCCTGGCTGTGGAGTGCATATAGAACCAGACGGTTGTCCGCCTGGCTGTGGAGTGCATATAGAACCAGATGGTTGTCCGCCTGGCTGTGGAGTGCAGAAAGAACCAGACAGTTGTCCGCCTGGCTGTGGAGTGCAGAAAGAACCAGACGGTTGTCCACCTGGCTGTGGAGTGCATATAGAACCAGACGGTTGTCCGCCTGGCTGTGGAGTGCATATAGAACCAGACGGTTGTCCGCCTGGCTGTGGAGTGCATATAGAACCAGACGGTTGTCCGCCTGGCTGTGGAGTGCATATAGAACCAGACGGTTGTCCACCTGGCTGTGGAGTGCATATAGAACCAGACGGTTGTCCGCCTGGCTGTGGAGTGCATATAGAACCAGACGGTTGTCTACAAGGAGCGAGAGCCAGAGCCCCCCAAACCCAACATCCCTGCCAACATCGCCACAGCGTCAAAGCCTGCTAAACCAGTTGCCATTACCCAACACAAGAAGAGGCTCACCAGCTGAAGAACATTCTGGAACTCTGCCTGGAACATTCAGCCAACACAATATCCATATTCAGTACTGATGTTGTAGTATAATATAGAATGCCTAGTATGCTCACAACTGCATTGTGGTATAAACATTGCTAGCTGTTGTAGATATGTATATAATGTGTTTTACTAAATGTACTGACAAGTGACTGAATTATTCCAGCTGCATCAAAAACCAATAAATTGTTGACTTCAATTTCATGATCAATTCATTGTGATATTCAAGTCCAATGCACGGTAACATAGCACCTGCGAACCTGTAAACTATTACCGCCACCGTTTTGAAAAGCCTGCCTTCGAGGGTGAGAACAAGGAAGTAGGGCTCCTGTCAGGCTGTAGTCTTTACAAAGCCAAGGAAAAGGAGTCAACCTAGGTATCCTGCAATGTCCTGGCAGATAGGAACATTGTTGAGACAAGTCCCGTGGCTCTATTGAACAATGATGACCAAATCTACACGCTGCTAGCAATGATCGTGCGATCGAACGAAACACAAAGGCCACAATAATTGCTACAAAACTTGACTCCATAAAAATAATTTATCAGACAGCTGAGTCAATCAACCAATGACGTCAGTGGTTGAATTTTCCCGGCGAGTAAATTCAAAACTACAGCTATAGTGCATAATTATGTCTGAAACACCCTCGCATCACTCATAATTATGTAGGGAGACTGGAAAAACACCCCAAATACTGGCTAGTGTTGAAATGTCCCTTCAAAGGACCTGCTGCACCACCTAGTGGAGCATTATCACACTACAACAATCAATATCAACGCCGTCATAATACTGTAGTTCAGCTTCTAGTCCTCCGTTCACATAGCTCTATCTCCTATCACTTCCTCGTCTGTAGCAGCTGATAAACCTATCTGCTGTGTGTCTCTTCCCTCAGGGTGCCTGGAGATATTGACGAGGTGAATGCACTGAAGCTGCAGGTGGATCAGTGGAATATTCCAGAAAACCTTGGGGACCCCAACGTCCCGGGTAAGAAAGAAATCCCTCTCATTCAACAACAAAAAAAACACTAAATTCCTTCTCTTGGCTGCCTGTCTTGAATGGAGAAACTAAAAAATTGTGGGAAAATATTGTCAAGGCTGTATATTGAGCAGTCAGCACTCCATCATGCCTGGGGGACAGCAGAGGTGTGGGCATCAGAGGGGTTCTGTGTACAGTGGAAAAGAGGGGGGGGCTTGGTTTTTATCTTTTTAGTTCTGGTACAATGAAGTAAAGATTGTTCTCAAATGTACGGAAAAATATATATATTTAAAAAATAAGAACATCTCTCTCTCCCCTAGCGTCTCTGCTGAAGCTGTGGTACAGGGAGCTGGAGGAGCCAGTTATCCCACAGAGCTTCTATCAGCAGTGCATCAGTAACTATGAGGATCCTGAAGCAGCTATCAGAGTGGTGCAGTCTCTGCCTGAACTCAGCAGACTGGTGCTCTGCTACTTTATACACTTCTTACAGGTAACACTCCGACATATAGACGGCTTGGTTGTTTAACAACAAACCGATACTTGTGCTACCGTGGAGCAAAACAGGCGAGGGTTAGCTTAGAATCAAAGGCTTGTAGACAACATGTAAACTACAAGGAGTGTACAAAACATTATGAACACCTTCCTAATATTGAGTTGCACCCCTTTTGCCTTCAGAACAGCCTCAGTTCGTCAGGCCATGGCCTCTACAAGGTGTCTAAAGCGTTCCACAAGGGAAGCTGGCCAATGTTGAATCCAATGCTTCCCACAATGCTTCTTGATACACACAGGAAATTGTTGAGTGTGAAAAACCCAGCAGCGTTGCAGTTCTGAACGCACAAACTAGTGCGCCTGGCACCTACTACCATACCCCGTTCAAAGGCACTTAAATGTTGTGTCTTGCCCATTCACACTCAAATGGCACACATACACAATCCATGTCTCCAGCCATCATTGATCCATTTTTCATTGTCCATTGGTTTTGTCTTGTCTTCCTGCACACCTGCTTCCAATCACATTCATTACATGTTGTGTATTTAACCCTCTGTTTCCCCTCATGTCCTTGTCAGAGATTGTTTGTTGTTATGCTCGTGATATTCGATTGTTTGATTCTCCTGCGCCTGACTTCCCTGCCACCTACACACGGCATGACAATAACAAGATACAACGAGCTGAAACGAGCTACCTATGATTCCCCACTTGTCATTGTTGCTAGCTACAACAACTCAGACTTCTGCCCCATCAGCGCGCATATCGTTTTCAGGACATTGTCTGCTAACCCATCTATAGGTCTCTTTCTCTCTCGTCTACCCTCTTTTTCTCTCTCTCCTCTCTTGATTGATTGAATTATTGGGGGAAAAACATGCACTGAGTATAACTCAGGGGATAACATGTTAAAGTGAAATTCACTTGTTTCCAACGTGGTCCCTATTTAAAGGTTTCATCTGTCACTTTGTATGTTTTGAAGTTATACCTACATAATAACTAGATGTATTAGTATAAACACAACAAACACCACATAAATGTCTCTGATCTTGACTCTCACCCTAAACTCATCCCCTCTCCCTCCTGCAGGTGTTTGCCCAGCCCGTTAATGTGAGTAAGACCAAGATGGATGTGAATAACCTGGCCATGGTAATGGCTCCCAACTGTCTCCGCTGCCAGTCAGATGACCCACGCGTAATCTTTGAGAACACGAGGAAGGAGATGTCCTTCTTACGCATGCTCATTGTTCACCTGGACACCAGCTTCGTCAAGGGCATCCTCTGAGGGAGCCAACTCTATCCCTCTTTATCAAGGGCATCCTCTGAGGGAGCCACCTCTATCCCTCTTTATCAAGGGCATCCTCTGAGGGAGCCACCTCTATCCCTCTTTATCAAGGGCATCCTCTGAGGGAGCCAACTCTATCCCTCTTTATCAAGGGCATCCTCTGAGGGAGCCAACTCTATCCCTCTTTATCAAGGGCATCCTCTGAGGGAGCCAACTCTATCCCTCTTTATCAAGGGCATCCTCTGAGGGAGCCAACTCTATCCCTCTTTATCGAGGGCATCCTCTGAGGGAGCCAACTCTATCCCTCTTTATCAAGGGCATCCTCTGAGGGAGCCAACTCTATCCCTCTTTATCAAGGGCATCCTCTGAGGGAGCCAACTCTTTATCCGTCACCATGCCCTGGAGAGCTGCACTCGTTCATCAGCCCTCAACTATAGCTGCTCTCTTTCTATCATACAACTCTCTACAACTGTCTACCACCTTATTCACAACAAGCCCTCTGTTCCTTCACACTTCTCATCAACCATATCACATATCAACTCTAGATTTCCTCTGGTTCACGAACACCACAGCCGGAGGAACACAGACAGTGGACTGCGCAGACAGTGACCGGGTATCTAGACGGTTTTTCGTGCTCCGAATCATCTTCCCGTTTTGTTTGAGACTTTGGGACAAGCTCACATGTGATTGTAGTGGGAGACTGTTTATCCGTTGGAAAGCAGGACATACAGTACACGGTGTTCTTGGGCTCGTGTTAATGACTGGAGCGGAATCAGTGGAATGGTATCAAACACGGTTTCCAGGTGTTTGATGATGCCATTCCATGTGCTCCGTTCCAGCCATTATTATGAGCCGTCCTCCCCTCAGCAGCCTCCTGTGCTACTGTTTCTGCTCCAAACACTGGACCGTGCTGGCGTGAGATTCAGCATGTGAAGAAGAGCAATCGCAATACAAGACTATTATGCACAAGAAGCATGTGTGCAGGGAAAAGTCCAGAGACAAATGTGTAAATATTATGTTTTTTTTGGGGGGTGGGGATTAGTTCCTGCTTTGAGTGCCACATATGTATCTGACTGCCAGGGTTGTGAATGATGATGATGTCTCATCACGTTTAGACATGACGGATTGAGGGGAAACCCACTACAGACAGAATCTGTATTATATCGTTCTCTTTTCCTTTATTGTAACAGTGTATGCAAGCAACGATTTCCTTCACATTTGATTTGGAATGCTTTTTTGACTAATTTTAATATGAATTCTGTCTGGGTTGGCAGAGCTGCAGGATGAGTTGATAATAAGGTTTAGACTTCCCCTGATCTCTTCACTGGCCGCAGAGAGATAGATTCCCCCTCTGGGCAACAAAAAAAAGTATTTATTTCTAAACAGTTTCTCTTAAAAGAAAAATGGTAGCCCATCAGTTAGGCAGAGATGTGTGAGAGACAGAGTCTTGGATTACCATGAGGAAAACACATGCCTATTCTCCTCAGCGGTGGAGTTCGGTGGGGGGGGAGCTGGGGAAAATTTGTGGAGCACTTTCTGCTGTTTTACTCCAGACAATTACAGTTGGCTTATTTTGGAGGGACAAAATATTTTTTTCCTCAGTGGAACACAATTATACCTTTGATGGAGCTTGTAAAAATGCTAATTTTAGCTATTAGCAGGTCAGGGGAAAAGGATGCAGGAGAAAATGAGAGCACTGCTGCTGCCTGGACCTAAAGCCTTAGCCACGCAGACAGTTGTGGATTTACAGTGCGAGCCAAAGGGAGAGGCAATCTGGCAGTGGTTTTAGGGTCTGGGGGTACATTAGTTTAGTGCCATATACTGGGAGGACAAAAAACAAGCCGATTTAGTATTTTTAGACAATATTGCCTAACAAGGACTTTTCTATTCCTCAAAATCTTGTGCCACATAAGGAGAAGAGGGTTTAAAATCCATATTTCAGCTGTCTTAAGGGCCATGCGGTCTCTGTTATATTTAGCGGTGCGGTCAGGGTTTAGGTTTTAATGCCCCACATGTTTCCTCTGTGTCTACCTCATCTTAGTGATGGGGTCTGTGCTGCGAGGCTTGTGTGTATGTGTGCACACGTGTACGTAAGTACTTGCACATCAGTGTGTGTGTGTGTATGTTTGCCGACTATGCGTGTGTGTCAACTGTAAATGTGTGTGTTTGTGTGGTAGGAGTGTGTTCATATAGCATATACTCCGTAGTTACTGGAAGCTGGAGCCCCTAAATTAGAGGGTGTGTTTAGCCAGAAAAATGCATCTAGAGGTTATATGGTTGTTAACCCCTTTTCTGCACTCACAGCATTTACAGCGGCCGCTCCTTCGTTTCCTGCATTAATGCTTTACTGTCCGTCTTACGAAAACCCAAGCCACCAGAGTTGGGTACTCCATAGCCACATCAGAGGACACTACCCAGCTTTCTCCTAACCTCCAGCCAGCAGGGGCAGCTCTGAGGTGGGGTGGAGGATGGCTGTGCACTGCCAGTAGTTCTGGGAGTGCATGAGAGATATATACTGAGCCTGCAGAACGAGGAGAAAGATTTCAGGGGCCAATAGTCACTGGTCTATTGCTAAAGTTCTTGTAATTGTATCACAATGTGATAGTGTTCTTCTAGAATCTATACACAGACCTTAAATAAAACAGCTGAGTAACTCTTAAGACACTGAACTCCTGAAGCTCTGGTTTAACTATTCTCCATCCTGTGTTCTTCAGTGGCTGATGATTAATATATATACAGTGTTATATATGAATAGTAGCATGGTCTTTGGTCACTGAATGTTCAAAACAATGACGGTTATAATAACATGATTCCACAATATTGTGAAAAAAAGTTCCATTCTTCAGTAATGTCATTATTCTCTTAGTTTGACATCAATGCTTATGGTGCGAGTCAGCGGTGTAATTTCTTGATTTGATAAATAATTTTTGACTCTATTTGTTTCCTAACTGGAATGAGTGTTGATAATGTTTGTTGAGATGATAGAGAAACCGAAGTGTTTCATGTTTAGACTGTGTTTGATGACAGTTACAACATGTGTGCATCCCCGTCCATTGCACATGTGCTTCCTCTTCCCTGGCCCTCACATGATGGGTGCTATTGACTCTTGTTGTAAATATGCTTGCAGGTCTTTTGGTATGTTGGTGTGTGTGTGTTTGTGTGTTTGTGTGAGTGTTTGAAAACAAGAAAAACAGCAACGGTGATTGTGTGGATGGATTTATTTCATAATTAATTGAAAAAATAAAGTTTGTAAACAAAATGTGTCATCACTTGTTTTATACTGAACAAAAATAAACACAACATGTAAAGTGTTGGTCTCATGTTTCATGAGCTGAAATATAAGATCCCAGAAATTTCATACGGACAAAAATATTGTTTCTCTCAAATTGAGCACAAATGTGTTTACCTCCCTGTTAGTGGGCATTTCTCCTTTGCCAAGATACTCCATATACCTGATAGGTGTGGCATATTAAGAAGCTGATTTAAAAACATGATCATTACACAGGTGCACCTTGTGCCGGGGACAATAAAAGGCAACTAAAATGTGCAGTTTTGTCACACAACACAATGCCACAGATGTCTCAAGTTGAGGGAGCATGCATATGGCATGCTGACTGCAGGAATGTCCATCAGAGCTGTTGCCAGATGAATCCCAGTTTCAACTCTACCGGGCAGATGGCAGACAGCGTGTATGGCATTGTGTGGGCGAGCGGTTTGCTGATGTCAACGTTGTGAACAGAGGGCCTCAAGTAACTTCACACAGCCATCGAAAAGCAGTGGGACAACATCCCACAGGCCACAATCAACAGCCTGATCAACTCTATGTGAAGGAGATGTGCGACGCTGCACAACAGATACAGACTGGTTTTCTGATCCATGCCCCTACTTTTTTTTAAAGGTATCTGTGACCAACATATTCATATCAGTATTCCCAAATCATGTGAAATCCATTCATTTGGGCCTAATGAATTTATTTCAATTTACTGATTTCCATATATGAACTGTAACTCGGTAAAATCTTTGACATTTGCATGTTGCGTTTAAATTTGTGTTCAGTGTATCTTGAAAAGATTTGTTAACAAGGGATGAGTCGAACTTGAGCAAGTCTCCCATTGACATCAATATGCATTTCAGGGTTTTAGTCTCTGGTGACCTGCAGAAACATTGGAGTAGATGGCCAGAGGCCAGCGCTTACACAAGTTTGGTTGCGGAGGCTGAGGATACCATTAGGTCCATGTGTTATGATAGAATGATGTCTTTCACTGCACCCAACACACCCCGACACTGCCACTTCTGAACTTATTTGACAAATAAGCAGCAAATGTTAACACAATCCCAACAGAGCCATGGTAACTCTGTGTTAAAGCAAAGCTCTGGTATCCACCTGGACAGCTGTAAGCATCAGGCCAAGTAGAGTAGAATAAGCAGACCTGCAACAAATAAAAAGTCTGCAAAATGCACAAAATACAGGTAACTGCCAAAATACAGGAAACATTTGAGTAAATGAGGGTTCTGGTGTGGGGTGCATTTTCCTGGCATGGTTTAGGTCCACTCAGCCCCTTAGAGGGCAACGTAAACCAATAAATACACAGCCATTCAAAGTGATGACCTTCAACCTGCGGTGAATCATTTCTATGCTGATGGGAGTGGTCTCTTCCAGGATGACAATGCTCCCATCCACAGGGCACAAGTGGTCACTAAATGGTTTGATGAGCATGAAAATGGTGTTAAACCATATGCCATGGCTGTCTCATTCACCAGATATTAACCCAATTGAACACTCATGGGAGATTCTGCAGTGGTGCCTGAGAGAGTTTTCCATCTACAAAACACAAAAATATGGAATAAGACATTTGTAGCACTATCCAGACATTTGCAGCATTCCAGATACTTGTAGCATTCCAATCTAGAGGCGAAAGAAACGCACACCTATTTAGGCGATGTGCTGGCTAGCGGAATAGAACACTTGAAAAATGTAAGGAGAGCAGCACACTCTAGGAGCTCAGATGCAATAAATGAATAACCAACGTTTGCACAGACAAGCTGTCTTCATCAGGGTTCATCAGGGTACTTGTAGAATTCCAGACACTTGTAGCATTATTATTATTATTATTATTATTATTCCAAGGCATATTGAAGGTGTTCTGGCGGTTTGTGGTGTTCCAACGGCCTATTAAGACGCTTTGTTGGTGTTTCCTTTATTTTCGCCATGCTACCTGTACACCATAGCCTAGGCCTACATGGAGATGTGTCTAGCTAGCACAGTGACTGAACATTATCAAGGAAAATACAAAGCACATTGCTGATGTTGCTCTTAGGCCCAGTGCAGTCAAAACCTTGATGTTGCTGTGTTTTATATATATATATATATATAAATAAATGTCCACAATTTATATATATATATATAAATGTCCACTATATATTTCCACAATATGATGTTGGAATAACTGTGAAATTGTGAAAATTATGATAATGCACTTTTAGTGTAAAAGCTGTTTGAAAAGACCACCTGAAATTACAGCCTGTTTTGGTGGGAAGGAGTTTTGGCCTTCCATGATGACATCACCATGTGGTAAATTAGTTAATAGACCAATAAGAAAGAGCGTTTCAAACCTCTCTGCCAGTAACAGCTTTCCCGTCCCCACTCCTACAGTTTTTTCTAAATTCTTGCAAGAGAAATTGCCCTTTGCTAAGAAGCTTTTTTTTTTTTTTTTACCATTGAAATTGAAAACAATCACAGTAAGGAACTTAATTGTTACCCAGAAATGATTTGATATTGAGACAAAAACGGCTGCATTGGACCTTTAATAAACTAGAATGAGAAGTGGCCTGACATAACATCAACATTATGTATGTACGGAGTTGGTAGCAGTAGCAAGGAGATCTGTTCCCCCTAAATTAAAGCTATACTGCTCTCTGGTGGACAGATGTTTTATAGCGTTTGTTAACGTGTAGACCTACTTAATATGCACAATATGCACAATGAAAAACACAAGTTCCTCAAATTATGACTACTGCATTTCATACAAAAGATGACTTAAGCCCTACTCTTCTCAAAGTCCTACATATAGTGTAGGTTCATCACAAAGCCTGTACACTGGGATATTTTAACACAAAGGGGCATCAAAATCATACAAAATAATAGAATTGAAAAGTACAAACTCAAAAAGCACATGGATCATCATCACTGTGTAGCCTATATTCTCTCTCTCAGACAAAAAGAATGCGAGAAGCAATGTGAAAACAGAAAACAAATCTAAATTCTCTCCAAAAAGTTACATTTCATAATAGAAAGAAATCGAACATTTTATGTACACTTCTTGTACTGAGCTAAGAGGCAGTGGAAGAGTTATCTGCTCTGCCAGACATACTTTGTCCATAGAGGCCCGAGAAGCACGTTGCTCGAAGGAAGGGGAACGCAAGGTAAACGTCTAGCTAGCTTCTTTGTAAAGAATATATACAGTGTATTTAAATGTAGCTGTATAATTTAAATGTAAAACGAAAATGTAAAAGGTTTTGGTGGCGGTAATGACGCCTCTGTGGATATGAAACGTGCCTGTAAGCGTGATGTCTGTCTCGTCATGGTAACGTTAGCTAATATTCGCTAGCTACAGGAAAATAATTTGTTTAGGGAAACGTTTCGAAACTCCAGTGACGTGTAGTATCTAATTGTATTTATTTGATTTGCTACATAAGTGAAGGTAATGTTCTAGGCTACAGTAGAGCAGGCCTACGGGGCCCCGGGAATGTACATCACTGATTGACAGCGGCTGCATCCTATGAAACGTCTGTATCGACATCCGTCATAAATTCTATCCAATCATCAGCGGCAGTTGCTATGAGTAGAACGCGGAGACGAACTTTTCTTTTTCCATTGGTAAATTATGGTTTTTACTGTTTTAACACAATTACGTTAACAGATTATAAAACATGCATTCGTTAGATAAAGCTTTTGGAAGTTTGTGAGGAAAGTGTTATTTGTCAAGGAATAATTGTGCCGGCATTCTGACGTTGCACGCATGTTTCATCAGATAATTCAGATAATTACAGTACATAAATCGCATGTCATGTTTTTGACAGCACCGGTTTTAATACGTCTATAGGTTTAATGTAAGGTCACTGTTAGTGTGCTGTTTAATTTAAATAAGTCAGAAACTGTGTTAGCGCTTCAGAGAATGTAAACCAAATCGCGTCACTTTTGTCAGGTTTCTATCACTAGCTAGGTTTCCATCCAATTGCCTACAGATTTATGTGAATATACATATGGATTCGCTGTGGATCAAAATCAGTGCTTGTTGACGTAGTGCACACAATGTACTTTTTCGCTTCCATTTTCACGTGACGAATTTTTATTTATTTAAATTCAATGTGTTTTCATTGCATTTTAAACTCGACCGATAGTTTTGTCACAAACTGTTGCATTAAATAGCAAATTTGTCTGCTCTGGTCTTGGCACGTGTGCTCTAGCCAACAGCTCGCATATACAGTCGTGGCCAAAAGTTTTGAGAATGACAAATATTAATTTTCACAAACTTTCCTGCTTCAGTGTCTTTAGATATTTTTGTCAGATGTTACTATGGAATACTGAAGTATAATTACAAGCATTTCATAAGTGTCAAAGGCTTTTATTGACAATTACATGAAGTTGATGCAAAGAGTCAATATTTGCAGTGTTGACCCTTCTTTTTCCAAGACCTCTGCAATCCTCCCTGGCATGCTGTCAATTAACTTCTAGGCCACATCCTGACTGATGGCAGCCCATTCTTGCATAATCAATGCTTGGAGTTTGTCAGAATTTGTGGGTTTTTGTTTGTCCACCCGCCTCTTGAGGATTGACCACAAGTTCTCAATGGGATTAAGGTCTGGGGAGTTTCCTGGCCATGGACCCAAAATATCGATGTTTTGTTCCCCGAGCCACTTAGTTATCACTTTTGCCTTATGGCAAGGTGCTCCGTCATGCTGGAAAAGGCATTGTTCGTCACCAAACTGTTCCTGGATGGTTGGGAGAAGTTGCTCTCGGAGGATGTGTTGGTACCATTCTTTATTCATGGCTGTGTTTCTTAGGCAACATTGTGAGTGAGCCCACTCCCTTGACTGAGAAGCAACCCCACACATGAATGGTCTCAGGATGCTTTACTGTTGGCATGACACAGGACTGATGGTAGCGCTCACCTTGTCTTTTCCGGACAAGCTTTTTTCCAGATGCCCCAAACAACCGGAAAGGGGATTCATCAGAGAAAATGACTTTACCAAGTCCTCAGCAGTCCAATCCCTGTACCTTTTGCAGAATATCAGTCTGTCCCTGATGTTTTTCCTAGAGAGAAGTGGCTTCTTTGCTGCCCTTCTTGACACCAGGCCATCCTCCAAAAGTCTTCGCCTCATTGTGCGTGCAGATGCACTCACACCTGCCTGCTGCCAAGCAAGCTCTGTACTGGTGGTGCCCCGATCCCGCAGCTGAATCAACTTTAGGAGACGGTCCTGGCGCTTGCTGGACTTTCTTGGGCGCACTGAAGCCTTCTTCACAACAATTGAACCGCTCTCCTTGAAGTTCTTGATGAGGTTGATTTAGGTACAATTTTACTGGCAGCAATATCCTTGCCAGTGAAGCCCATTTTGTGCAACGCAATGATGACGGCACGTGTTTCCTTGCAGGTAACCATGATTGACAGAGGAAGAACAATGATTCCAAGCACCAACCTCCTTTTGAAGCTTCCAGTCTGTTATTCGAACTCAATCAGCATGACAGAGTGATCTCCAGCCTTGTCCTCGTCAACACTCACACCTGTGTTAATGAGAGAATCACTGACATGATGTCAGCTGGTCCTTTTGTGGCAGGGCTGAAATGCAGTCAAAATGTTTTGGGGGGATTCAGTTCATTTGCATGGCAAAGAGGGACTTTGCAATTAATTGCAATTCATCTGATCACTTTTCATAACATTCTGGAGTATATGTAAATTACCATCATACAAACTGAGGCAGCAAACTTTGTGAAAATGAATATTTGTGTCATTCTCAAAACTTTTGGCCACGACTACAGTGCTGGTAGGCTAGTCTACATGATGAGATTAATGAAGAAGAGCAAAAATATTTGTATTTGTCAAATGACAATCAAGCCTCAGTCATCATGTCATCAGAATAAGACCCGTGATATTTATTGGAAAGGAGCATCAAGATCACCATGCACTTTCACCACCCAGTGAAGTTATCATCATTTATTTAATCTGTAGTCTAATAAACTGAATGGTTTCCCAGTCATAGTGGGACCACACACCATATTATCGTGTGACTCCCAAGTTTACTTTGATATGATGGTTATTATATCAGTATTTGCGCATAAAGGCGTTTCCAACACCATTTCTCGCGTAATTAATGTTTAGACACAAATATCCCACCATGTCGAACGAACAAATGATCTGTCGGCATTTATTACATTTATTACATGAACTTAGCATTTATTACATGAATTTAGCATTTATTACATGAACTTAGCCTTAAGAAGCTTTTGGGATACCAGGCCCAGGTTTCTAATGTTCAGTTCCTGCCCATATCTACCACTAGAATACCTTGTCATGTGATCGCTATCGCTCTCTCCACTGCTCTGCTACCAGGCCAACATAGAGAAGATTGACTATGAGGACCAGAAGGTTCTGATCCACTACCGTCAGTGGAGCCACCGCTATGACGAGTGGTTGGGCTGGACCAGCCCTACCTGAGACCCCTGGAGCGGATCCACCTGAGGAGAGAGGGTCTGCAGGACAACCAGCCCAGGCCCACCCCGGTGAGGGAGACTAGAACTCACACCCAGTTGAGTTTCTGTCCGACTACATTGCAGACGCCTGCTAGATTTAAAAAAGCATGAGTAGGTGTTTAACTTTCAGTTTACCACATCATATGTTATAGCAATCTGATGACAGACTGAACAGTTGATGATGTGGCACGCAACCATTGGTTGATGCAGTGCAACGCCTGTGCATCTAATCGGACAGGAACTCAACCATAATGTTGCCCTAGGTGAGATCCAGCCAGAAACGCAGAAGGCCTGTGATTAAACTGATTAGACGACAACAATCACATACAGAACGTATCATTACACCTCTTCAAAGTCCTGTTGAACTCCATGACGGTGAATCTCAGATTGGTGTTTATCAGTGATTAACTTTCCTCTCCCTTGCAGGTGTTTCGGGCGAATGACCTGGAAGTCAGAAGAGATGGTGGGTACTACACTTCCACTGGACAGCATTAATTGTGTTTAATCATAAATGCATGGCATTCTAGTTACATCAGGCTTTTTTCTGGATCAAAAGGTGTTGGCAAGGGGTGTAGCAGGGGTGTGGTTGGCGCAGCTGAATTAGAGTCCTCCGTCTTGGTGTCTTCTATTTTGTTGCATTTTTAAGCCAATTTCGTGCGATTCTCAGAATTCTTCCATGGAGCCGAGATAAATTTTTGCAGATTTAAAGTGAATTTCCTGCAATTCAACACATTTTGCCACTGAGCTGAGAGAACATTTTGCCATCGCTAATGCTATGTTCTTTTGCTCTAAGGTCAAAAATCAATACTGTTAAATTCATTGTTTCTGGAATTTTCAATTGCTCTAACTGTTTAGCTTTTATTTTGGTGATTGTAAGTTCTCAAAGATTCGAAAAAAATATATAGGTCCATTATTTTGTATACATACTTTATATTTGGGTTTAGTCATTTAAGTTCATGCTGAAAGTGTTTTTTCCATCCCGAATATTAATAACAAATTAAATGTAAAAAAATAAAACATTCTTCAAAGTTTGGCCCGTCCGGCCCACCCAAGGGTTTCTATGGCAGAAAAATTCCTGTACATTGGGTCAATATTCTGACCGTGTCTGTTTTTTTCTCTCTTCAGCTTCCTATACTGTGAAGTTTTTCGATGGAGTAGTCAAGACCGTTAAGCCAACCAAAGTAAAGCCATATAAGCCAGAGGTGAGAGCTCCATATGACTGTTGGTTCACAGAAGAGGGTAAGCTTATCTTATTTTTTTAAATGTTGTCTTGTGTAATAGAATGTGAAGGGCAGGGAGAGAGACATAACTCAAAGTGAGCAGAGCAATGGGAAAGATGAAGCCAAGGTGAACGGGAAAGCAGAGAGTTACAAATCCAAAAAAGGATCTTCAGATCTAGAGGAAGAAGAGAGTAGGAAATATGAAGAGGAGAAAACACAGAATGGCAACATTGAAACCAGTGGGAATGGGAACCTGAACGGCGAGGAGGGGGAGACGGGAGCAGGAGAACGAGGCCAGGAAGGTGTTGGGGAACAGACTGAAGAGCCACAAGCCAAGAAAGATGGGCAGGCTGTCCAAGCTGAAAGGGAAGATGAGCAGGCTGTCCAAGCTGAAAGGGAAGATGGGCAGGCTGTCCAAGCTGAAAGGGAAGATGAGCAGGCTGTCCAAGCTGAAAGGGAAGATGGGCAGGCTGTCCAAGCTGAAAGGGAAGATGAGCAGGCTGTCCAAGCTGAAAGGGAAGATGGGCAGGCTGTCCAAGCTGAAAGGGAAGATGAGCAGGCTGTCCAAGCTGAAAGGGAAGATGGGCAGGCTGTCCAAGCTGAAAGGGAAGATGGGCAGGCTGTCCAAGCTGAAAGGGAAGATGAGCAGGCTGTCCAAGCTGAAAGGGAAGATGGGCAGGCTGTCCAAGCTGAAAGGGAAGATGAGCAGGCTGTCCAAGCTGAAAGGGAAGATGGGCAGGCTGTCCAAGCTGAAAGGGAAGATGAGCAGGCTGTCCAAGCTGAAAGGGAAGATGGGCAGGCTGTCCAAGCTGAAAGGGAAGATGGGCAGGCTGTCCAAGCTGAAAGGGAAGATGAGCAGGCTGTCCAAGCTGAAAGGGAAGATGGGCAGGCTGTCCAAGCTGAAAGGAAAGATGAGCAGGCTGTCCAAGCTGAAAGGGAAGATGAGCAGGCTGTCCAAGCTGAAAGGGAAGATGGGCAGGCTGTCCAAGCTGAAAGGGAAGATGGGCAGGCTGTCCAAGCTGAAAGGGAAGATGAGCAGGTTGTCCAAGCTGAAAGGGAAGGTGTGAATGTAGGTGGAGAGTGTGTGATGAGCAGTAACCAAAGGCAGGAGGAGAAAGAAAGGGATGTTTCTGGACAGAGTTCCCAGCTGCCCAGGAGGAACCGGTACCGACCATCTGAAGATATGTAGGTTAGTGTAAGGCCTCGATCACACAGACAGCGTCATTGCATTTTGGGCTTTGACAGTGGAAACCGCTGCAATTGCAGAATCATCAGATTGAAATAAAACGTTTCCCATGGTTGTGCTCATGTCCTAACTGGAGAAGAAAGATGGAAAAAGATGGAAGCTTGGCTTATGGCTTTGCTTGGTAAATTGAATCGTGGCTTGAAGCATGCTAGGACAGATTATGTAGCTTGACA
Source organism: Salmo trutta (assembly GCF_901001165.1). Taxonomy (NCBI): domain Eukaryota; kingdom Metazoa; phylum Chordata; class Actinopteri; order Salmoniformes; family Salmonidae; genus Salmo; species Salmo trutta. The sequence continues at coordinate 36,500,638 of NC_042986.1, read as the reverse complement.
GATAAGTGGAAGGAGTCAAGGGGAGAATGTTTGCTGAGTCACACTGAACTTTCGCTTGTTATTGTTTACAGAAAGTCGACATGAACTGAGGAAGAGGAGGGTGTCTCTTGGACAGATGCCACCACCAAAGAAGAAAAGGCCAGACACAAGCAAAGGTCTGTATCTAATAGATAGATGATTTTATTAGTCACATGCACAGGGTCGCAGACATGGGTGCAACTTTGGTTTTAGAAGTGGAGGGGACATAACTTGTTTTATTTTTTTATCCAGTCGGATAAACACTCCAAACAACCTACCTGGCCGCTCGGAGGCGTCCACATGGTCCTAAAGCACACCTTTGCCTCATTTTGTATCACATTCCAATGATAAAACTGGGGGGGAACACAAATGCAATTTCAGAATGTGCGCGGTCCCCCCCTTTCCCAGTGAAAGTTGCGCCTCTGGTCGCAGATGTATTTGCAGGGTACAGTGAAATTCTTAAGCTTCGAGCTCCAACAGTGCAGGTCAAAGAGAAGTGAATGAAACAATAATTAAAATATATACATATTTACAACTGTAACGATGATAAATGTCCATGGAGGGGGATTATTATACATTTGTATTGAACCTTTATTTAACTAGACAAGTCTGTTAAGAACAAATTCTTATTTACCGTGAAGGCCTACCAAAAGGCAAAAGGCCTCCTGCGGGGACGGGGGCTGGGATTAAAAATATAGGACAAAACACACATCACGACAAGAGAGACACCACAACACTACATAAAGAGAGACCTAAGACAACAACATAGCATGGTAGCAACACCATATTACAACATGGTAGCAACACAACATGGTACAAACATTATTGGGCACAGACAACAGCACAAAGGGCAAGAAGGTAGAGGCAACAATACATCATGCAAAGCAGCCACAACTGTCAGTAAGAGTGTCCATTATTGAGTCTTTGAATGAAGAGATAAAACTGTCCGGTTTGAGTGTTTTTTGCTGCTCGTTCCAGTGACTAGCTGCAGCGAACTGAAAAGAGGAGCGACCCAGGGATGTGTGTGCTTTGGGGACCTTTAACAGAATGTGACTGGCAGAATGGGTGTTGTATGTGGAGGATGAGGGGCTGCAGTAGATATCTCAGATGGGGGGAGTGAGGCCTAAGAGGGTTTTATAAATAAGCATCAACCAGTGTGTCTTGCAACAGGTATACAGAGATGACCAGTTTACAGAGGAGTATAGAGTGCAGTGACGTGTCCTATAAGGCGCATTGGTGGCAAATCTGATGGCCGAATGGTCAAGAACATCTAGCCGCTCGAGAGCACCCGTACCTGCCGATCTATAAATTACGTCTCTGTATGGGTAGGATGGTCATCTGAATAAGGGTTAGTTTGGCATCTGGGGTGAAAGAGGAGCGATTATGATGGAGGAAACCAGGTCTAGATTTAACCTTAGCTTAGCCTGCAGCTTTGATATGTGCTGAAAGGACAGTGTACCGTCTAGGCACACTCCCAAGCACTTGTATGAGGTGACTACCTCAAGCTCTAAACCCTCAGAGGTAGTAATCACACCTGTGGGGAGAGGGGCATTCTTCTTACCAAACCACATTACCTTTGTTTTGGAGGTCTTCAGAACAAGGTTAAGGGCAGAGAAAGCTTGTTGGACACTAAGAAAGCTTTGTTGTTTAACACAAAATCTGGGGAGGGGCCAGGTGAGTATAAGACTGTATCATCTGCATATAAATGGATGTGAGAGCTTCCTACTGCCTGAGTTATGTTGTTGATGTAAATTGGGGAAGAGCGTGGGGCCTAGAATTTCTGGGGGGACCAGACTTTTTGACTGTTTAATGACATTGAAAGCTCTGTTTGTTCTTTCTTTATAACTCCCCTTCCTCTCTGCCTTCCCCCTCCTCTCCGCCTTCCCCCTCCTCTCCGCCTTCCCCCTCCTCTCCGCCTTCCCCTTCCTCTCCGCCTTCCCCCTCCTCTCTGCCTTCCCCCTCCTCTCTGCCTTCCCCCTCAACTCCGCCTTCCCCTCTGCCTTCCCCTTCCTCTCTGCCTTCCCCCTCCTCTCTGCCTTCCCCCTCCTCTCCGCCTTCCCCTTCCTCTCTGCCTTCCCCCTCCTCTCCGCCTTCGTCTCTGCCTTCCCCCTCAACTCCGCCTTCCCCTCTGCCTTCCCCTTCCTCTCTGCCTTCCCCCTCCTCTCCGCCTTCCCCCTCCTCTCCCCCTTCCTCTCTGCCTTCCCCTTCCTCTCCGCCTTCCCCCTCCTCTCCGCCTTCCCCCTGCCTTCCCCTTCCTCTCCGCCTTCCCCCTCCTCTCCGCCTTCCCCTCCGCCTTCCCCCTGCCTTCCCCCTCCTCTCCGCCTTCCCCCTCCTCTCTGCCTTCCCCCTCCTCTCTGCCTTCCCCTTCCTCTCTGCCTTCCCCTTCCTCTCTGCCTTCCCCCTCCTCTCCGCCTTCCCCCTGCCTTCCCCCTCCTCTCCGCCTTCCCCCTGCCTTCCCCCTCCTCTCCGCCTTCCCCCTGCCTTCCCCCTCCTCTCTGCCTTCCCCTTCCCTCTCCTCTCCGCCTTCCCCCTCCTCTCCGCCTTCCCCCTCCTCTCCGCCTTCCCCCTCCTCTCCGCCTTCCCCCTCCTCTCTGCCTTCCCCTTCCTCTCTGCCTTCCCCTCCTCTCTGCCTTCCCCTTCCTCTCCGCCTTCCCCTCCTCTCCGCCTTCCCCTCCTCTCCGCCTTCCCCCTCCTCTCCGCCTTCCCTCTCTGCCTTCCCCCTCCTCTCTGCCTTCCCCCCTCCTCTCTGCCTTCCCTTCCTCTCCACCTTCCCCCTCTTCTCCGCCTTCCCCCTGCCTTCCCCCTCCTCTCCGCCTTCCCCTGCCTTCCCCCTCCTCTCTGCCTTCCCCTTCCCCCTCCTCTCTGCCTTCCCCTTCCTCTCCGCCTTCCCCCTCCTCTCCGCCTTCCCCTTCCTCTCCGCCTTCCCCCTCCTCTCCGCCTTCCCCCTCCTCTCCGCCTTCCCCCCTCCTCTCTGCCTTCCCCCTCCTCTCTGCCTTCCCCTCCTCTCCGCCTTCCCCCTGCCTTCCCCCTCCTCTCCGACTTCCCCCTCCTCTCCGCCTTCCCCCCTCCTCTCCGCCTTCCCCCTCCTCTCTGCCTTCCCCCTCCTCTCTGCCTTCCCCCTCCTCCCCTCCGCCTTCCCCCTCCTCTCTGCCTTCCCCCTCCTCTCTGCCTTCCCCTTCCTCTCTGCCTTCCCCCTCCTCTCTGCCTTCCCCCTCCTCTCTGCCTTCCCCTTCCTCTGCCTTCCCCTTCCTCTCTGCCTTCCCCCTCCTCTCTGCCTTCCCCCTGCCTTCCCCCTCCTCTCCGCCTTCCCCCTCCTCTCCGCCTTCCCCCTCCTCTCTGCCTTCCCCCTCCTCTCTGCCTTCTCCTTCCTCTGCCTTCCCCTTCCTCTCTGCCTTCCCCCTCCTCTCCGCCTTCCCCCTGCCTTCCCTTCCTCTCCGCCTTCCCCCTCCTCTCCGCCTTCCCCCTGCCTTTCCCTTCCTCTCCGCCTCCCCCTTCCTCTCCCCCTTCCTCTCCGTCTTCCCCTTCCTCTCTGCCTTCCCCTTCCTCTCCGCCTTCCCCCTGCCTTCCCCCTCCTCTCCGCCTTCCCCCTGCCTTCCCCCTCCTCTCTGCCTTCCCCTTCCCCCTCCTCTCCGCCTTCCCCCTCCTCTCTGCCTTCCCCCCTCCTCTCCGCCTTCCCCTCCGCTCCCTCCTTCCCTCCTCTCTGCCTTCCCCCTCCTCTCTGCCTTCCCCCCTCCTCTCTGCCTTCCCCTCCTCTCTGCCTTTCCCCCTCCTCTCTGCCTTCCCCCCTCCTCTCCGCCTTCCCCCTCCTCTCCGCCTTCCCCCTCCCCTCCGCCTTCCCCTCCTCTCCGCCTTCCCCCTCCTCTCCGCCTTCCCCCTCCTCTCATGCCTCCTTCCCCCTCTCTCCCCTTCCCCCTGCCTTCCCCCTCCTCCTCCGCCTTCCCCCCTGCCTTCCCCCTCTCTGCCTTCCCCCTCCTCTCGCCTTCCCCTTCCTCTCTGCCTTCCCCTTCCTCTCTGCCTTCCCCCTCCTCTCTTGCCTTCCCCCTCCATCTCTGCCTTCCCCTTCCTCTCTGCCTTCCCCCTCCTCTCTCTGCCCTGTCCACCCTGCCTTGCCCCTTCCTCTCTGCCTTCCCCCCTCCTCTCCCCTTCCTCCCTGCCGTTCCCTTACCTCCCTCTGCCTGCCCCCTCCTCTCTGCCATTCCATCCCCCTCTGCCTCTCATGCCTTCCCCTTCCTCTTGCCTGTCCCGTCCTCTTCTTAGGCCTTCCACCTTCCTCTCTGCCTTCCCCTTTCCTCTTCCCCGCCTTCCCCTCCTCTCCGCCTTCTCCCCCTGCCTTTCCCTTCCTCTCTGCCTTCCCCTTCCTCTGCCTTCCCCCTTCCTCTCTGCCTTCCCCCTCCTCTCCGCCTTCCCCCTGCCTTCCCCCTCCTCTCTGCCTTCCCTTCCCCCTCCTCTCCGCCTTCCCCCGCCTCTCCACTCCCGCTCTCCTCCGCCTTCCCTCTTCTCCCGCCTTCCCCCTCCTCCTCTGCCGCCTTGCCCCCTTCCTTCTCTGCCGTCCCCTTCCTCGTCTGCCTGCCCCTGGCCTCTCCTATCCAGCCTCACCTCCTCTCCGCCTTCCCCCTTCCTCTCCTGCCTTCCCCGTCCTCTTCCCCCTTCCTCTCGCCTTCCCCCTTCCTCTCTGCCCTTCCCCTCCTCTCCGCCTTCGTCCCCCCTGCCTTTCCCTTCCCTCTCCGCCTTCCCCCTCCTCTCCGCCTTCCCCCTGCCTTCCCTTCCTCTCCGCCTTCCCCTCCTCTCCGCCTTCCCCCTGCCTCCCCCTTCCTCTCCCCCTTCCTCTCCCCCTTCCTCTCCGTCTTCCCCTCCTCTCTGCCTTCCCCCTCCTCTCTGCCTTCCCCCTCCTCTCTGCCTTCCCCTTCCTCTCTGCCTTCCCCCTGCCTTCCCCTTCCTCTCTGCCTTCCCCCTGCCTTTCCCTTCCTCTCCGCCTTCCCCCTCCTCTCCGCCTTCCCCCTGCCTTTCCCTTCCTCTCCGCCTTCCCCCTCCTCTCCGCCTTCCCCCTGCCTCCCCCTTCCTCTCCCCCTTCCTCTCCCCCTTCCTCTCCGTCTTCCCCCTCCTCTCTGCCTTCCCCTTCCTCTCTGCCTTCCCCCTGCCTTCCCCTTCCTCTCCGTCTTCCCCCTCCTCTCTGCCTTCCCCCTCCTCTCTGCCTTCCCCCTCCTCTCTGCCTTCCCCCTGCCTTCCCCTTCCTCTCTGCCTTCCCCCTCCTCTCCGCCTTCCCCCTGCCTTCCCCTTCCTCTCTGCCTTCCCCCTCCTCTCCCCCCCCCCCTCCTCTCTGCCTTCCCCATCCTCTCTGCCTTCCCCCTCCTCTCTGCCTTCCCCCTCCTCTCTGCCTTCCCCCTCCTCTCTGCCTTCCCCCTCCTCTCCGCTTTCCCCCAGCCTTCCCTGTGGCTCAGTTGGTAGAGCATGTGTTTGCAACGCCAGCATGGCGTGTGCAACGCCAGGGTTGTGGGTTCGATTCCCACGGGGGGCCAAGTATAAAAAAAAGAAATAAAATATATGAAATGTATGCATTCACTACTGTAAGTTGCTCTGGATAAGAGCGTCTGCTAAATGACAATTAAAAAAAAAAAAAAAAATCTCTCTGCCTCCCCTTCCCCTCCGCCTTCCCCCATCCTCTCTGCCTTCGCCTTCCCCTACTCCAGACAGAAGCAACCGATCCCAGTCTCAGAAGCAAGTTAGATCAGATTCTCTCCCAAGCGTTAACCCCAGACCAGACAAACACCCAGGCAACCACAGAGGCCAGCATCGAAGCCCAATCAGAGATAGGTAAATGAGATGCTCATAAATCAGAGCCTATAAGAGTTTTCAGGAGACTCCATGAGCTGTCCTATCACCTGGCTCTATTTGGATACCGAGTCCTGATGTTACATTGAGATGTGAGATTACTACTTCTTCTGGAATCTGTCACCTCTGTGTCAAAAAGCTACAGTTGATATTTTTGTATATCTCTATACAGAAGCAATACTGAAACGCCAAGTCCTCCTGCCTACCACCCACAAGTACAGCAGTTCCATTAAATGACTTGTTGTTCCTTTTATCTCTATCTTAGTGTATAGAGTCATCAAAAACCAGCCACCCCCATTCTCTCCATTGAACTGGACCACAACCCCTTCAAGTGCAAGGCTCCTGGCTGTCTGAAGTCCTTCCGGAAGGCCTCTCTCCTGCACTACCATGTCAAGTACTACCATGCAGACAGCGAACACCCCTCTGAGTGCAGCGTGCAGACCCGGGCATCAGAGAAGCAGGTTGGCTCTCAAGAGACGCCTAGGAGGAGACGCAGCATGTCAGGCTCTATACGTGAGTAGAATCACTCAAGCCCAGGGATCACCTGAGCTAAACCCAACCTCTCTGTCACATTATTAACTGGACCAGCTGTTTTATACAGCTGGTGCTGTTATATCCATGCATGGACAATAAATCAATCAGATTTGAACGAAATCACCTCTTCTATTGCACTGCTCTGCTGTATTATAGACTCGCTCCTGGGTGACAGACAGACTGCCATCGGAGTTAACCGTCCTCGTCGGAGATCACTGAGTGAGAGAAGGAAGGAGAACCAGCAAACCAACAGCGGACCCCATGATGAAAGAGAATGGGGCGTCAGTGAAACAGGTGAGGGACATTTTACACACATTTCACCATCGTTCTGGACTGAGAATATCAACTTGAGTCTTGAACTCTTTTATACACTGAGTGTACAAAACATTAAGAACACCGGCGCTTTCAATGACAGACTGACCTGGTGAAACCAGGTGAAAGCTATGATCCCTTATTGATGTCACCTGTTAAATCCACTTCAATCAGTGTAGATGAAGGGGAGCAGACAGGTTAAAGAAGGATTTTTAAGCCTTGAGACAGTTGAGACATGGATTGTGTATGTGTGCCATTCAGAGGTTGAATGGGCAAGACAAAAGATTGAAGTGCCTTTTGAACAGGGCATGGTTGTAGGTGCAACCGTTTTCTGTCAAGATCTAGTGTTGTCACGATAACCAAAATGTTACAAATGATAAGATACCAGGCCAAGTAGCACGATACCAAGTAGGATGGCAATACCACGGTATGAAAAAAATCTGTGACCTAGCACCCTGTTTGCCCCGTCCACCGGACACATGTTCACGTTGTCTAAACCTTCTCCAGAAAAACATGTCACTGAAGTTCACACTTCTACTCAATACAACACATTGAATTGAACATCACACTGTTCAGTGTATAATATACATCTGCATAGAATGGCTGATTTTGCTCATATTTGTAAAGGCCCAGCTGTGATTTGATTGGAGGAATGGCAGGAAGGAGTATACATGCATAAAGATCTGTATGTCATTGTGTCAGTCAGGGAAACACTGAATAATGATCTGTATGTCATTGTGTCAGTCAGGGAAACACTGAATAATGATCTGTATGTCATTGTGTCAGTCAGGGAAACACTGAATAATGATCTGTATGTCATTGTGTCAGTCAGGGGAAACACTGAATAATGATCTGTATGTCATTGTGTCAGTCAGGGAAACACTGAATAAAGATCTGTATGTCATTGTGTCAGTCAGGGAAACACTGAATAATGATCTGTATGTCATTGTGTCAGTCAGGGAAACACTGAATAATGATCTGTATGTCATTGTGTCAGTCAGGGAAACACTGCATAATGATCTGTATGTCATTGTGTCAGTCAGGGGAAACACTGAATAATGATCTGTATGTCATTGTGTCAGTCAGGGGAAACACTGAATAAAGATCTGTATGTCACTGTGTCAGTCAGGGAAACACTGAATAAAGATCTGTATGTCACTGTGTCAGTCAGGGAAACACTGAATAATGATCTGTATGTCACTGTGTCAGTCAGGGAAACACTGAATAATGATCTGTATGTCACTGTGTCAGTCAGGGGAAACACTGAATAAGGATCTGTATGTCACTGTGTCAGTCAGGGGAAACACTGAATAAGGATCTGTATGTCACTGTGTCAGTCAGGGAAACACTGAATAATGATCTGTATGTCACTGTGTCAGTCAGGGAAACACTGAATAATGATCTGTATGTCATTGTGTCAGTCAGGGAAACACTGAATAATGATCTGTATGTCATTGTGTCAGTCAGGGAAACACTGAATAATGATCTGTATGTCATTGTGTCAGTCAGGGAAACACTGAATAATGATCTGTATGTCATTGTGTCAGTCAGGGAAACACTGAATAATGATCAGTATGTCATTGTGTCAGTCAGGGAAACACTGAATAATGATCTGTATGTCATTGTGTCAGTCAGGGAAACACTGAATAATGATCTGTATGTCATTGTGTCAGTCAGGGGAAACACTGAATAATGATCTGTATGTCATTGTGTCAGTCAGGGAAACACTGAATAATGATCTGTATGTCACTGTGTCAGTCAGGGAAACACTGAATAATGATCTGTATGTCATTGTGTCAGTCAGGGGAAACACTGCATAATGATCTGTATGTCATTGTGTCAGTCAGGGAAACACTGAATAAAGATCTGTATGTCATTGTGTCAGTCAGGGAAACACTGCATAATGATCTGTATGTCATTGTGTCAGTCAGGGGAAACACTGAATAATGATCTGTATGTCATTGTGTCAGTCAGGGAAACACTGAATAATGATCTGTATGTCATTGTGTCAGTCAGGGAAACACTGAATAATGATCTGTATGTCACTGTGTCAGTCAGGGAAACACTGAATAATGATCTGTATGTCATTGTGTCAGTCAGGGAAACACTGAATAATGATCTGTATGTCACTGTGTCAGTCAGGGAAACACTGAATAATGATCTGTATGTCATTGTGTCAGTCAGGGAAACACTGAATAAGGATCTGTATGTCACTGTGTCAGTCAGGGGAAACACTGAATAAGGATCTGTATGTCATTGTGTCAGTCAGGGAAACACTGAATAATGATCTGTATGTCACTGTGTCAGTCAGGGAAACACTGAATAATGATCTGTATGTCACTGTGTCAGTCAGGGAAACACTGAATAATGATCTGTATGTCACTGTGTCAGTCAGGGGAAACACTGAATAAGGATCTGTATGTCATTGTGTCAGTCAGGGAAACACTGAATAATGATCTGTATGTCATTGTGTCAGTCAGGGAAACACTGAATAATGATCTGTATGTCATTGTGTCAGTCAGGGAAACACTGAATAATGATCTGTATGTCATTGTGTCAGTCAGGGGAAACACTGAATAAAGATCTGTATGTCACTGTGTCAGTCAGGGAAACACTGCATTATGATCTGTATGTCATTGTGTCAGTCAGGGAAACACTGAATAATGATCTGTATGTCACTGTGTCAGTCAGGGAAACACTGAATAAGGATCTGTATGTCACTGTGTCAGTCAGGGGAAACACTGAATAATGATCTGTATGTCATTGTGTCAGTCAGGGAAACACTGAATAATGATCTGTATGTCACTGTGTCAGTCAGGGAAACACTGAATAATGATCTGTATGTCACTGTGTCAGTCAGGGAAACACTGAATAATGATCTGTATGTCACTGTGTCAGTCAGGGAAACACTGAATAATGATCTGTATGTCATTGTGTCAGTCAGGGAAACACTGAATAAAGATCTGTATGTCACTGTGTCAGTCAGGGAAACACTGCATAATGATCTGTATGTCATTGTGTCAGTCAGGGAAACACTGCATAATGATCTGTATGTCATTGTGTCAGTCAGGGAAACACTGAATAATGATCTGTATGTCACTGTGTCAGTCAGGGAAACACTGAATAATGATCTGTATGTCATTGTGTCAGTCAGGGGAAACACTGCACCCTTTACTCTTCAGTTCTCTCTCTCTGGTAACATGGGTCATATTTTATAACTGTTTAGCCTAGAGACAAGACCTCTGGTAACATGGGTCATATTTTATAACTGTTTAGCCTAGAGACAAGACCTCTGGTAACATGGGTCATATTTTATAACTGTTTAGCCTAGAGACAAGACCTCTGGTAACATGGGTCATATTTTATAACTGTTTAGCCTAGAGACAAGACCTCTCGTAACATGGGTCATATTTTATAACTGTTTAGCCTAGAGACAAGACCTCTGGTAACATGGGTCATATTTTATAACTGTTTAGCCTAGAGACAAGACCTCTGGTAACATGGGTCATATTTTATAACTGTTTAGCCTAGAGACAAGACCTCTGGTAACATGGGTCATATTTTATAACTGTTTAGCCTAGAGACAAGACCTCTGGTAACATGGGTCATATTTTATAACTGTTTAGCCTAGAGACAAGACCTCTCGTAACATGGGTCATATTTTATAACTGTTTAGCCTAGAGACAAGACCTCTCGTAACATGGGTCATATTTTATAACTGTTTAGCCTAGAGACAAGACCTCTGGTAACATGGGTCATATTTTATAACTGTTTAGCCTAGAGACAAGACCTCTGGTAACATGGGTCATATTTTATAACTGTTTAGGCTAGAGACAAGACCTTTTCTTTGCTGTAAAGCTGCAAGCATGCATGTTGCGAAGCGTTGCTCCGCGTTCCCTCTCTGACACTCCGAGGCTGCATGACAGTGAACTAGCAAAGTCTACTCAGACTGGTCTGTGCTCTTGGTTATAACAGGCGATTAAATTATACAACGTATCAAAATTGCTCGCTTTGCGCACTGCTCCATTGTAACAAATGTACAAATCTAACAACAGAAGACCCATCAGGGTCTGAGTCTGCATCCCCGCTGACGGAGAAGCAGGTGAGTGAGGGCTGGCAGGGAATGCTGAGAGAAGCAGGTGAGTGAGGGCTGGCAGGGAATGCTGAGAGAAGCAGGTGAGTGAGGGCTGGTAGGGGATGCTGAGAGAAGCAGGTGAGTGAGGGCTGGCAGGGAATGCTGAGAGAAGCAGGTGAGTGAGGGCTGGCAGGGAATGCTGAGAGAAGCAGGTGAGTGAGGGCTGGCAGGGAATGCTGAGAGAAGCAGGTGAGTGAGGGCTGGTAGGGGATGCTGAGAGAAGCAGGTGAGTGAGGGCTGGTAGGGGGATGCTGAGAGAAGCAGGTAAGTGAGGGCTGGTAGGGAATGCTGAGAGAAGCAGGTGAGTGAGGGCTGGTAGGGAATACTGAGAGAACCAGGTGAGTGAGGGCTGGTAGGGGATGCTGAGAGAAGCAGGTGAGTGAGGGCTGGTAGGGAATGCTGAGAGAAGCAGGTGAGTGAGGGCTGGTAGGGGATGCTGAGAGAAGCAGGTGAGTGAGGGCTGGTAAGGGATGCGGCTGGCTGATTACAGCTGCCACACGTGATGTGCACATGAAAGTGAAGTGGATATCATTGGACCTGTGCATACCAGAGACTAGTGGCTGATGCTTAAATTCAACTTAAGTTAAAAACAAAACAGACTTTATATAAGTTGCTCTGGATAAGAGCATCTGCTAAATGACTAACATTTATGGAACAGTGTGTGTGGTATAGGTCTCACCATCCAGATCCTTCTCGATGAGGTCCATCCTGTGTGTGACTTGGTTTTACATGGCCTCAATGTGATCCAACAGGTTGATCTGCCACTGCTGATGCAGCACACAGTCTGGGTTTATGTCTGTGCTGGGCTCCGCCTCTTCAGTCTCTACTTCCCTCCTCACATACTGCATCTTATACAGGCCCACACCCTGGAAACAGAACATGGCTTCTTATACAGGTCCACACCCTGGAAACAGAACATGGCTTCTTATATAGGTCCACACCCTGGAAACAGAACATGACTTCTTATACAGGTCCACACCCTGGAAACAGAACATGGCTTCTTATACAGGTCCACACCCTGGAAACAGGACATGGCTTCTTATACAGGTCCACACCCTGGAAACAGAACATGGCTTCTTATACAGGTCCACACCCTGGAAACAGAACATGGCTTCTTATACAGGTCCACACCCTGGAAACAGAACATGGCTTCTTATACAGGTCCACACCCTGGAAACAGAACATGGCTTCTTCTACAGGTCCACACCCTGGAAACAGAACAGAACATGGCTTCTTATACAGGCCCACACCCTGGAAACAGAACATGGCTTCTTATACAGGTCCACACCCTGGAAACAGAACAGAACATGGCTTCTTATACAGGTCCACACCCTGGAAACAGAACATGGCTTCTTATACAGGTCCACACCCTGGAAACAGAACAGAACATGGCTTCTTATACAGGTCCACACCCTGGAAACAGAACAGAACATGGCTTCTTATACAGGTCCACACCCTGGAAACAGAACAGAACATGGCTTCTTATACAGGTCCACACCCTGGAAACAGAACATGGCTTCTTATACAGGTCCACACCCTGGAAACAGAACAGAACATGGCATCCAAGTCAAAGGGAAACAGATTTGTCATGAATCCAGCTACCGTACTTTAGTTTTCAGATAGCGTCTCTTCATCACAACGTACACCAATTCTAATGCATATATTGGATATGACACACAATCATCTTCGAGAAGGAGTACGGACCTTGTCTGGTTGTAGGGTAGTGAAGGTGAATCTTGGTCCGGTCCTGCAGCAGGGAGCTAGGGTAGAGCTTGGCTCTGTCTGGGTGCAGTGGGCCACCGTAGCGCCAGCTCCAGCAGGTCCTCAGTGCTCCTCAGGCTGTCCTGCAGCTCAGAGCCTCCCGGTGTCTCCACCACCAGCCTCTGCTCCATCGCTGGGTAGTACGCCAGAGGTGTGCTCACTGCTACCAGAGGTGGAGGGGCCCTGCTGGTCTCCATACTGCAGCTCCTACCCAGCTCCTCATCCTGCTTCCAGAGCTGGCAATTCAGATCAGAGTGTGTCTGGGTCCTGTACAGAGAGGGGTGAGGGAGAATTCACATTCATTGAAGATGGATCAGCCAAGAACCAGTCACACCCCAAATTGTGGAACATGACATTTTTAGGAAGTATTTGCAGTAACTTTGATGGTACTCACTGGAGGATGCTAATCTTAAGCATTAGGCCGTTGAGCACGTCAAAGACGTGATGCACGTTGCCCAGGAGCTGGTGAGTGCTGCCCTTACCACTGTCATCAGACCTAACACTCATCAGACCTAACACTCTTAACCACTAGACTACCTGCTTCCCTTACCACTGTTATCAGACCTAACACTCTTAACCACTAGACTACCTGCTTCCCTTACCACTGTTATCAGACCTAACACTCTTAACCACTAGACTACCTGCTTCCCTTACCACTGTTATCAGACCTAACACTCTTAACCACTAGACTACCTGCTGCCCTTACCACTGTTATCAGACCTAACACTCTTAACCACTAGACTACCTGCTGCCCTTACCACTGTTATCAGACCTAACACTCTTAACCACTAGACTACCTGCTGCCCTTACCACTGTCATCAGACCTAACACTCTTAACCACTAGACTACCTGCTGCCCTTACCACTGTTATCAGACCTAACACTCTTAACCACTAGACTACCTGCTGCCCTTACCACTGTTATCAGACCTAACACTCTTAACCACTAGACTACCTGCCACCTATACCAATGTCTGTTCCATACCACAGTCATCAGACCCTATGTGGCACAGAGATTATTCATTATAGAGATATATTTAAATGATCCAGTTGAAGGAAGATACATTTTTACATGGATGTAAGTATGATGTAACTATTATTTATTCTTGCCATGTCGTCCTCACTCGGTCTCTCCCCTTTCTCTCCCCCTCCTGCTCTTCCTGCTCTTCCTCCTCCTGCTGATCTTCCTCCTCCTCCTCCTATCCCTCTGCAGTGTTGGAGAGTAGGCTGGACTACACAGGGGAACTGGAACCTCCTGACCCGTTGACCCGATTGCCTCAGCTCAAACATCGCATCAGACAGATGGTCACAGACCTGGGCACCGTGCATCAGATGTCCCTCTGCTCCTCCAACACATGAGTTCAGCACTTCACCACAGAGACCTGGCTGGAGCAGGGCGCAGCAAGCAAGGCTACAGTACAAATGATGTGTGAGCAGGGTAGGGGAGTAACACAAACTGTCATTAATCCGTTATTAAACCAACAAAACTATTGTAATCAGATTACAGATACTTTTGAAAAACTATATTACTTCTTGGATTACTTTTAAAATCAGGAAAAAATACATTATGACACCTTTCAGTTTTCTTAATGACATTCAATTCAGCATTTTAAAAAAGGCGCAAGTTTAAGTTTGTTCCAACTGAGCAAGTCTGACCAGATGTCAGAGACCACTATGATGACACACCAAATGCATTTGATGGATCCTTTTCTGTCTTCTGTCCAAAAGTAACTGAAAGTAATCAGATTGATAATGAGTTTGGATAATCCAAAAGTTACGTAACTGATTACAATTGTGGACAGGTAACTGTAACGGATTACATTTTTGAAAGTAACCTACAGTCCCCAACCCTGTGTGTGGGTTACAAGGACAGATACGGTAACGGTATTCCTGACTGAGACACCTGCTACTACTGACGATTCGAGAATCAACAATATGAAATGTCTGGCAACCTGCATTCCTGCCACGGTGTTGCAGGATGGATAGGACAGGCTACTTTTCTGAAATGTCTGGCAACCTGCATTCCTGCCACGGTGTTGCAGGATGGATAGGACAGGCTACTTTTCTGAAATGTCTGGCAACCTGCATTCCTGCCACGGTGATGCAGGATGGATAGGACAGGCTACTTTTCTGAAATGTCTGGCAACCTGCATTCCTGCCACGGTGATGCAGGATGGATAGGACAGGCTACTTTTCTGAAATGTCTGCCAACCTGCATTCCTGCCACGGTGATGCAGGATGGATAGGACAGGCTACTTTTCTGAAATGCAAGAAAAATAAGAACAGAACATAACCATGTTCAACACGTTTAGTTTATTAATTCAACCATTTTTTAAAAACAAGCACACATAAAACTTAAAAGCCATACATGCACATGAAACTTAGGTTTTTGATTGTAAGTCAACCCCTCCTAATAATGTAGTTCTTGCAATTAAATGTAAAACATGGTTAATACTTTGTTTTTCTAACATAAATCATCTATATCCAACAGTGCTTTTTGATTGGATGGTTTTGCTGAAAGGTTAAAATAAGGTTCAAATGTAGACCGCTGTAGGCTTCTTCTTTTTTATCTACAGTTCTATTAAATGTTTGTATAACATTACACATGTTTGTTCAATGTAAGCACATAGGATTACATATGTTTCAAACGCATATTTTTGATTAGTGTTTGAATAAAATGCATTTGGAAAAAAAATGGCTTAATAATGATGTTTTAAGATCATAAATAAGGGTCACACTTTATTTGGATAGTCAGGATTTTCCATCTGTAGATACTCTACAGATAGTATGGCCATCTGTTGATAAGCAACTGCTTGCTAAGGTTAGGTTTAGAATAAGGTTAGTGTTAGAGCTAGGGGTAGGGTTAGAATAAGGTTAGTGTTAGAGCTAGGGGTAGGGTTAGAATAAGGTTAGTGTTAGAGCTAGGGGTAGGGTTAGAATAAGGTTAGTGTTAGAGCTAGGGGTAGGGTTAGAATAAGGTTAGTGTTAGAGCTAGGGGTAGGGTTAGAATAAGGTTAGTGTTAGAGCTAGGGGTAGGGTTAGAATAAGGTTAGTGTTAGAGCTAGGGGTAGGGTTAGAATAAGGTTAGTGTTAGAGCTAGGGGTAGGGTTAGAATAAGGTTAGTGTTAGAGCTAGGGGTAGGGTTAGAATAAGGTTAGTGTTAGAGCTAGGGGTAGGGTTAGTAGATGGTTAGTTGAAATGTTACTGATAGTCTGTAGAGCATCTACAGATGGACTATCCAAAAAGTCATACAAAAAAAACAAGTAATTTTTAAAGGAAGGGGAAATATTTGCAAATATTGTCCTGTCTTTTGAATGTTCAGAATGTTCTTGAGAATAGATGGTATCTTTCTATTGTCCTTTTTAATAACAAATGTTTCTTTCCTCATAGATATTGACGTAGTATAGTATACAAAGTTATTTAGAGGACATTGCCAATATTAATGCTTTTGCAAACAAACTGTATATTTTGTGAATTGTAATACTCCGTTAAGATATTTCTCTTTGATTGAAATATTTAGTTGTGATGTTTGTTTTTTTGTTTTGTTTTTTGTTCTTATTTCATGGTTTTCCATGCGGGCACTGTGCTCTTATCCTTTTATATATTGTGATTCAGAATTTAATTTATCATTTTTTTGATTGCATCTTTGTAATCAGTAAAGTAATGGTATGTATAGCACGTAGTCCATAGAGTATAGGACTGTGTCACAGTATATTTAGTACTGATATACGCAGTACATTGCCTGTGTATCCTTCCCTGGTGGGTAAAACTAGAGGATGTGTGTATATGTGTTGACTGGAGAGCAGTGGGGAAAAGCAGATGGAGCCAGCCCAGCATATGGCCCCACAGTGTGTAGTCAGAAGGCTCTGGAGTCCCTTATGCTAGTGCCACCCATATTTTTATATTGGAATTAAAGCGCAGACCTCTGCGTTTCCTTGTACCATATCAGGAATATTATTTTGGTTTCTTTCTATTGTGCATTTTCTTCATCTTTGCATGTGAAATGGGTATTTTATTTAACTAGGCAAGTCAGTTAAGAACAAATTCTAATTTACAATTATGGCCTACCCCGGCCAAACCCTAATTGTGCCCCGCTCTATGGGACTCCCAATCACGGCCTTTTGTGATACAGCCTGGAATCAAACCAGGGTCTGTAGTGATGCCTCTAGCACTGAGATGCAGTGCCTTAGACCACTGCGCCACTCTGGAGCCCCAAATTGACGTGACTTTGACCTTACCCATTTCAGAATTATTTGTTTTCCCTTACTGTTTGTTTCAATGGTTAATAATACTTTATACTTCAGCACAAAAGGTGCATTTAATTATTATTCCCCAAGTTGCTAGCAACGTTAGCTTACTACTGATGGTATTAGCCATGCAGATACTAAGCATAACTGACATGGATTCATTAATTTGAAGTACCAGAGATCTATAAAATCTTGCTAGCTACCGAGCGCAGTCCCAGTAAGTTATATTCGCAACGATGTTCACGCTGTCTGTTGGTTTCACTGCTTTGCTCACCTCGCTCCACCCGCTCACTACTGGTGAGTTTTGTACTTTAGCTGTTTTAGTGAACGCATCAACTACTATCATTAAGCTAACTTCCCACATTTTAATTAACAGCCATTTAACCAGAAATGTCAAATTATTGCACATTCTAATAATTTATTTAACTAGAAAAGTCTGTTAAGAACAAATTATAATTTACAATAATGGCCTACCCCGGCCAAACCCTAACGACGCTGGGCCAATTGTGCGCCGCCCTATGGGATTCCCAATCACGGTCGGTTGTAATACAGCCTGGAATCAAACCAGGGTCTGTAGTGACCCCTCTAGCATATTGACGTTTGATGTGACCCATTTCAGAATGATTTATTTTCCCTTACTGTTTGTTTCAATGGTTAATAATATTTTATATTTCAGCTGTATGTTGGCAGCGTCAGACTTATCAATGTATGTTTTTTTAATGTATTCGATTTTGTCACGAGAGGACTGAGATTTTTTGTTTAAGAAATAATTATTTAAGATTTCCATGCAAGAAAATTAACATTTTTATTTATCTAAATTACGTGTTGTCTGTACGTTGTGTTACTCTTGGAACATTATAATTCAGACTAGACGAGCAAGCATAAAATATCCAAATTCACGATCTTACACTAGGGAAAGTAGCTAGGTCAATACCAGTATTCATTTTGAGATACATTTGATTATAAAATAAAACTGATTCAGATACAAAGCAACACAGCTGAAAGAAGTCCCAGTATACCTCCTATTACTCACTCTGGCCATCCCCTGGGGTCGGTGAATGGAAATGCCTTCGCGTTGGCCTCCATTTAACACGTTGAAGGGTCCGCCTTCAGTGTCAGATCAGCGTGGTGGTGGTTTCAGGTGGTACGTTGTTGGTATCAAGCGGTTCGAGCACTACGAGACAGCCAGTCCCACTGCTATTTCCATTATTTAATCAGAAATCAACGGGTGAGTAACATGGTGCAAAAAGGTACATTCTCGGATGTAAAGAGTGTGTAGCTAAGACATTTTTATGGCAGTTGCTGATTTTCTTAGCCAAAGCAAAGGTTTGGTAAAGTGCGTTGTTCTTAGCTAGACAACGTTAGCGAGCTGCTAACGGTAGTTAACTAATTGTAGCTAGCTAGTTATCTATGAAGCTTAACGTAATCCTTATAATTAATTTGATTTGATAACATTTTCACATGTTTTAATAGCTAAACGTTACTGTTTAACTTGGCTAGTTAACGACCATTGGACCAGCAGAGAGTGGTTGGAAGAGTAGCATGTCTTTGGTTGCAATCCTAGCTAAAGTTAGCTAGCCAGGACTTGAGATGCTAACTAGTCACCCCAAAGCGTTAGTTATTGGGTGTGTATGTATAGTTAGTGTGATACTGTTAATCTATTCCCTTGAATGATTTCACATTTTAAGAATCAGAACACAGGGAAAGGGATTTAAGGAGATGGACTGTCAATGTCTAGTTAGAGAGAGAAGCAAGTCCTTGGCAGAAGAACCATGCCCTTTTAAACATAGCTATCCCCCAGTAAAATGTTCCTTTGATTTGTGTATTCGTGCTGCTAACCTAGATTCCAAAAAATACAGAGATTAAAAACACAAACAAATGCCAGCAAAACCATGAGATTAGTGACAGCTGTTTAGGAGTCCAGATGGCCTCTGCAACCCTACAGTAAACCTACACACAAATTATGGCGTTGTGTTCAGACAGAGACCAGAGACTAACATTTGAGGGTTGAATTGTGCTTCGTCCCTGTACGTAATCTGCAGCCCTTGGATTTATGTACTTTTTAAACTGTGTTAATCGATATGTACTTTTTATAATGTACCGTACTGCTTGGAAATTGCTATAAAGGAACTGTGGAATTACGCTCTTCCCAAGACAGGTGAGTTCTGTTGACAATGGCAAGAGATGATGCCCCCTCCTGAAACAAGCAAAGCCTTCTACTGTACTTGAGCTGGATTTTCCAGGTTTCTGTTTTTGTGTGTTACATACAACAGCTGCTGCACAGCCGTGTTGTGGGACAGTTCTCTCCATCCTTGGTTCTATTTCTGTGGCTGTCCCTGGGGAGGTCTTTGCCAAGCTCTGCTGGAGGGGAGGGGAGGGGAAGAAGGCACCACTACTGTATGTAAACAATGTTGAACATTGGATACCCTGGGCCCGAGTTCCATTCAATGTGGTTTTGGTTTATTGGATTGTTTTTGTCCTGTTAATAACTGCTAGGGGGTTGGTTGATGTCTGTAATTTAGATCATTGTGATTAAGCAATGTAATGACAGCAACCAACCTCAATATTACACTCAAGGACCACGTGAAATTGTACGTTAACACAGTTGAGGTTGTCATCCTAAAGTTCCAACATCCTGTGTGTGTGGATGGGCGCTAGCTGGCGTATTAAAAATGCTACACTCTGCCCTCCGTGGAATGAGTTTGACAGCTGTGATGGTGACCGTCATGAAAGTAAAATAACCGCCGTAACCATTTATTTACGAACAGCCGACTGAAGACCGGACGGCCAGGCATTCGTGCGGTTGAGTCTATTTCTGTGACAACATGGACTCTTAGCAACGTAATAACTTTGTTTTCCCTTGCTGAAACAAGAAAGGTGTTGTAGCAAACAATCAATAGAATGGACTTAGAACCTCTAACCCTGCCGATTTGACTGGTAAACTCATGAGCTGTGTTCATATACTCATACTAACCATACTATTTGTTATGTAAATTGAGTATGTAGTATGCTTATTGGCCATAGTATGGATATATTTAGTATGCCAAAAGTTCCCAGATGTTGTACTAAATTCTCCAAAATACGAAGTATACATGCAGTGGACACAATTAGTGCTTTTAGGGCCCATAATGCAATTCTTCAGAAAATGGGCGTGGCTTCACAACGTTTTCAGATTTGAAAAAATGGTGGAAAATATGCAGCCAAAGTCCGACGAGAGCGCATACAAATTCATTGATTTAACTAATTACGACAAATGTTGAGCGATGTAATAAAGTAATGTTGGCTGACAATTTGTTAGCTACGCTGTCTTTACGAACCGCATATCATTACAGCAGTATGTACCACCGGTATGTTAGCTGGTTACCTAATGTTAGTTGGCTACTAATACATCGAACTTGCCAGGCAGTATATTAATTATATGCTATCTAACTAACTACCCAACTGTTATTGACTTGATTATTCACGTCATTCTTAGCTAAATGGTTTAGTCGTTGTTAATTTTGGCTATCTACACCGATTTCAGAGCACTCGTCTGTGTGCCAGAGCGCAGAATAACTGATGAATTTACGAACGCTCAACACCTGGTTGAATATGTCTGGTGTCTGTAAACGTCGGCAAAATAAATATTGATTAAATTGTTGCCAGCAGCACAGTTAGTCACCAGCGCTCTGGATAACATGAAAGCAGCCTAACCAGCTCTGCTAGGGTGGGTAAATTGGTCAGAGTGGGGTGTTCTCTTATTTGTGTCTAGAAGTAGCTAGCCAACGTTAGCCTGTTAGCTTGACTGCTGTTGTGAGATCAGAACGCTCGGATCAACCCCACTCCTCGGCTAGAGTGTCCAGTATGCGCTCCGACAGCAAAATGCTCTGGATTTACGAACGCCCAGAGCGCACTCTGGCACTCCAGATTGAATTTACAAACACCCGAAATCGTAAAATGTTTAGCTAGTCATTAGTTATGCTAACAAGCTAGCAAGAGTATCAACTTCTGGCAGACAGGCGACTAGTATGCTCAACTGAAACGATACCGTTTGTTTACAGTATACTAAAATGAAGTAATAGTATGTAGTAGATACTCATTAAGTATACAGTATTTGAACACAGCTATGGTTACTCACAATGACTGCCTGGTATTGTGATGTCATAATGTCCATGGTAATGTTGAATGCTCATTCAAACGATGTTAGCTGATATGGCTCATGCAATGGAATGTAGTTTTTCTAATGTCAGTTGAGTTGAATCAACAAATCACAGCACATGTTGATGGGTACACTTCCTGCTTTTACTTCCTGCTTTGCTCCTAAGTGTACACTCGCTACGGCCGCCAGTCCACCCATTATGCCGTCATTGACTTGAATGGGGACTCCCGATCTATTCATTCTATTTCTATGGCAGCACATGCGGTCAGGAAAGGAGAATATGTGAGTGTAAATGATTTGTTGTTGCTATTCGAATGGTTATCACGGAGCTCGTGGTCATTTACCGTCATACAAAATTCCATGACCGTCACTGTCCGAGCAGCAGCACTGCAGAGATGCCTGGTAAAGAGCTGCGCAGTGGCATTACCAATTAGGCTTCCCAAACAAGACTGGTTTGAGCGGGTGTTGTCTCACAGAACAGAGAAAGCACTGGCTACTCCCTGATATTGTGTCGGCCTATATGCAGGGCACCTTTGTAAAATAGATATCTGTCTCTATGAGACTCCCTGCTAAAATAAAGGTGAAATAAAAAAATATCTGAAACGCTCCAAATATACCCACATGTAATCTAGGCTGAGCATGGTAATTTGATTTCTATATTTAGATATTTTTTCCTTACTAAATCACAAACTTGGCTGAGTATTACCCAGGAGGAACAGGTCCCTTGGCTGTGTATTAGTAAGCACAGTTACTCAGGTAGAGAGGGTGGGGAATACAAAAGCAGCGCAAAGGAAGGAGCTAACATCAAATGCTCGTTACCCAGCCCAACGGCTCAAAGAATATTCTGTCAGAGGTTTTTGCTTGCCGTTTGGATAGCCTTATTACCTCTCCTGTGGCCTGTCCTGGCTGCTTGGTCACGGTCCCCTAGCCAGGCTACTCTCCCCCTCCTTACTGTATTGCCCGGAATGAACTATTCTTCTAACAAAGCCAGTGTCTCCATTTCCCCCCCCCCCCCCCCCCCCCCCCCCCCCCAGCTCTTCTCTCTTTGGAAGCAGATGTCACCCTCATCTGCTCCGTTGTCTTGAATACCAACCTCAATATGTAATGGAGACGAGTCACGAGTGAGTCACTTTGCAGTGCTCAGCCTGCCAACCTTATTCTCCTAGCATTCTGGCTGGCGCCCATACAGACTCTCTCCATTAGCTGACCATCAGCAGGAGACACCGACGCCTGACCTGGCAGCTCTCCACAGGTGGATCCCTGTGAAACCAGCGCCAGAGGAGAGCCAGACCTTGGGGGCTGCACTGGAATAAAAGAAACCCAAATGTTAGTTTAGTCACTTTAGTGTGGGTTTGTGAGATACATGGATGGAGTTGGTGACCTTGAGCTTGTTGGAGTGACGTGAGCTTATAGTCCCTATACCCAAGAATGCCAAGGTAACCTGTCTAAATGACTATCTCCCCGTATAACTCGCATCTTTAGCCATGACATGCTTTGAAAGGCTGGTCATGGCTCAGCACCATCATTCCAGACACCCTGGACCCACTCCAATTCACACACTGCCCCAACTGATCCACAGATGACGCAATATCTACTCTCCACACTGCCCTCTCCAACCTGGACAAGAGGACCACTTGTGTGAGAATGCTGTTCATTGACTACAGCTCAGCTCCAAGCTCATCACTAAGCTTAGGAACATGGGACTGAACAACTGGATCCTGGAATTCCTGACGGGCCGCCCCCAGGTGGTGAGGGTAGGCAGCAACACCTCCACCACACAGACCCTCAACACAACTCGGGGTGCGTGCTTAGTCCCCTCCTGTACTCCATGTTCACCCACGACTGCGTGAACGCGCACAACACCAAAACCTTTAAAGTTTGCTGACAAGACAAGTGGTAGGCCTGACCGCCAACGACTATGCGCACGCCCCTTTCATCATTCCTTAGTGACGTGGACACTTGGAACTTGACCCGCGCCGTCAGAGCTGTGGTGCAGTTGGTCAAGAGGTTCAAGTTCCCAGTGTCCACGTCACTAAGGAATGATCATGGTCCACACACACCAACAGAGACGTTAATAAGGCATGACAACGCCTCTTCCCCCTCAGGAGGCTGAAAATATTTCAGATGGATCCTCAGATCCTTAACAAGTTACACAGCTGCACCATTGAGAGCATCTTGACTGGCTGCATCACGGCATGGTATGGGAACGGCTTGGCATCTGACCGCAAGGCGCTATAGAGGGTAGTACATATGGCCCAGTACATCACTGGGGCCGAGCTCCCTGCCATCCAGAACCTATATGGCAGATGGTGTCAGTAGGCCCCTAAAAATGTTCAGACTCCAGCCACCCAAGTCATACTGTTCTCTCTGCGACCGCACGGCAAGCGGTATCAATGCACCAAGTCTGGAACCAACAGGACCCTGAACAGCTTCTACCCCTAAGCCATAAGACTGCTAAATAACTACCCGGACTATCTGCATGGATCCTTTTTGCACTCTCTTTTGACTCCTCACATACTCTGCTGCTACTATTTGTATCTATCCTGTTGCCTAGTCACTTACCTATATGCACATATCTACCTCAATTACCTTGTACCCCTGCACATCGGCTCAGTACTGGTACCCCGGGTATATAGCCAAGTTGTCGTTACTCATTGTGTATTATTTTTCTCTCTGTTGGGAAGGGCCCGTGAGGAAGCTTTTCACTGTTAGTCTACATGTATTTTATGTGACAAATACAATTTGATTTGATCCCCTGCACTGCTGCAGAGAGGCTGTTGAATATTACATGTGATACACTTGTGTAGCATTGGAGTTTCTGTCTCCTCCACATTCCAGCCCTGCAATTATACCCATGGACCTGCTGCATCTGTGGAATGACAGTTCAGTCCTCCTTTTTTAAATAAACTCAAAGACAAAGGGGTTAGTCTCTTCCCCTCCGTACAATGAAACCACCCACACACACAGCTGAGACTCGGTGTGTGTGTATAAATGAGCCTAGAGATCCCCGGGCTTTGTCATCAATCTCTCTTCCCCCCCCTGGCCTCCATGCATCTTTAATACAGTATAGTGCCAGTGTGGGTATCATATTAGGTCTTACACTGGGTCCATCTGTTTAAGTAGCCGTGGTTGACAGACGGAACGGCGGTCACCTGGCTGTTTCACACTCACTTATCTGTTTGTAGCCTGGTGTGTGTATGACCATTGTGTTTTCTCTCCGCCCAGACAGCTTCCAACATGGAAGAATTTATTCATTTTTTTAGCCAAGAAGTACGTGGCACACTAGGACTAAATCTGGTGTTGTGAAATCTGTTTCGATACTCTAAGGTAAACGTGAGAAGTAAACAAAGTCTTAAACTTTAAACTGCACATTTTTTATTTCATAGTTTAAAGAAAGAGAGAAAATGACGTGAATTTCACAAAACGGATATGGTCCTGCATATAACCGATAGGTGATTCAGTTCAATGTACCTCAGTCCAGGCTACCAGACGGTGCTCACCTTATTGCTGTCCCCCACCCACTCAGCAACCATGGTAGGTCATGCTGTTTTTTTAGGTTCTCTGCTGTGTGCCTCCCCCATGTTCTCAGGTCAGTACATGGGACTTCATATCCCACTCCTCATCAGTGTGATGGCTCGCTGCAGTGATGTATGACAGCGTGTTCATATACATCAACAATCTGTTGTTAACGCCACATATGGTGTTTGATAGCTTGCGCTTTGTACTTGTAGAGCAATCATACAATTTCTCAATCCAGACCATCACTTTTTTTTTTACATGGCATCTTGTAGTCTGGTTCTAGATATGCCGTTAGGCATTGAAGCCAACATCTTCTACCATTGACAATGGCTGCATGTCAACTGCAATCTTTTCTGTAATCAACGCTGTGATTTCCTCACTCCGTCCCTCATCGCCTCTCTGGTTGGGTCTCACCGTGCCTCCGTTTCAGATGGTTAAGCATTGAACCTGTACTGCCTCTGTAGCTCATTTCCACCAGTTTCACCACCTTCTCATTTAACTACTGTATTGTATTGTCAATTGGCCATACAGGACTTTGCTTCCCTTTCTCACTCTGCCATTTTTCCAACTGTGATCAACAATGACGCTTTATAACCGTGGCAAGTCATGTGAAAGATGCATATCTCCTAACGTTACAGCATTGTTGCGTTTAGGTATTTTCTTCAATTTAAATGTTTCCTTTTTATGATAATGATGATCGGAACCTGTTAGTGGTAGTTTTGTGATAACTGCACTGTGACATTTATAAAAAAACAGTTTTTCAGTTCAGGATTTTTTTCCCTAAAGGTTAACAATCCCAATTTCGTTTAAACGTTCACACCCCTACTGTGAGGTGTCATTATCTAGGCTAAAATGTGGACAAAGCATGAAGTGGGAAGCAATTGAAGAGTGTTAACCAGGTTGTGAATAAATGGCTCAGCGGTGTCAAAATAATTCTCATGGAGAGGTGTGTGTGTGTGTGTGTGTGTGTGTAGTTACTTTAATCAGTAAATGGCCTGTGTGTTTCCTTAGTCTGTCTGGATCAGACACCAGAGAGCAAAGTGTCATGTAGGAGTGACGTCACCTGACGTAAGACAATGAATTACAGTTGGTTTGAATTGAAACCGTTAACTCAGGAGGTGACAGGGAAGACGTACATATTATCTCCCACAGAAATATAACCCCCTGCCAGCATTTTATGATGTCAATGGAAGATGCGCTAAGGATTAGGAAATGAAAAAAGTTAGTGTAAATCTGTGATGCCCTAACCGCATTGGGCTCTGGTGCTTGCATCTGTTGCCAGTCATGCAGTGGCAGCTAGACAGACTGCCAGCTGGACTAGTTATTGGCAGCCCATCTTTATTCCCTTGTGTTTTTGGCATAGTGTGCCACAAACTTACCCCAAATGTGCAATGGAACAGTTAGACTGGTCTGACAAATGCCCAGACTGCTGAACATTTTTGGGGGTTAGGGGACCCGGTCCAGTGACCCAAGGATCTGAAACCTAAGCCTGTACTGTCCTCTGGGCCCCTCTGTCACAGTTTTTTTAATTTTTTTATTCTAAGCACAGATGCAGACTGCCAGTGGTCCAGGAGAGAAGTTCTAATGGGCTTTGACTGCACATGCTGGGTCCAGTGAAGGGAGGTAATTACCCACTAGCATGGCCAGAGTGGTGCTGTCCCTCCACTGCTCCCTGACTCTGTTCCCCCTGTGGCCCCTCTGCTGCCCAGACCTGCAGGGCAGTGTGACAGAGACCATCAGCCCTGTGATTAGGCTCCCAGATTACTCCAGCCGCTCCCAGAGCCGCGCTGCTCCCAGAGCTACAACCACCTGCTCCACATTACTTGCCCTCTTCCTCCATCTATCATAGGAGGTTGGTGGCACCTTAATTGGGGAGGACGGGCTTGTGGTAATGGCTTGAGTGGAATGGTATCAAACACATGGTATCTGATGCCATTTCATTCACTCCGTTCCAGGCATTATTATGAGTCGTCCTCCCTTCAGCCGCCAACAAGATTGGGGGCTGCTTTGTTAGATTTCAGTGCGGCTTTTGACATTACCGATCATAGTCTGTTGCTGGACAAACATATATGTGTTATGGCTTAACGCCTCCTGCTATATTGTGGATAAAGAGTTACATGTCTAACAGAACACAGAGCGTGTTCTTTAATGGAAACCTCTCCAACAGAATCCAGGTAAAATCAGGAATTCCGCAGGGCAGCTGTCTAGGCCCCTTTTTTCAATCTTTACTAACAACACGCCTTTGAGTAAAGCCAGTGTGTCTATCCATGCGGATGACTCAACACTATACACGTCAGCTACCACAGGGACTGAAATGACTGCAGCGCTTAACGAAGAGCTGCAGTTTGTTTCAGAATGGGTGGCAAGGAATAACGTAGTCCTAAATATTTCAAAAACTAAAAGCATTGTATTTGGGACAAAGCATCCACTAATCTCTAAACCTCAACTAAATCTTGTAACGAATGTGGTAATTGAGCAAGTTGAGGTCAAAACATATGTCATGGTCAAAACATATCCATACAACAGTTGCTAGGATGGGGAGAAGTCTGTCCATAATAAAGCGCTGC
The DNA here is from genome assembly GCF_901001165.1 of Salmo trutta. Taxonomy (NCBI): domain Eukaryota; kingdom Metazoa; phylum Chordata; class Actinopteri; order Salmoniformes; family Salmonidae; genus Salmo; species Salmo trutta. The sequence continues at coordinate 36,473,580 of NC_042986.1, read as the reverse complement.
TCTGCATTCTTAACCTGTCTAGGCTACTAATGTCCCACCTGGCTAACATCCGGTGAAATTCTAAATGCACCATTCGTAATATTAAACATTCTTGTAAATGCATGTATCTTACATCATTTAAAAGCTGAACTTCTTGTTAATCCAACCGCTGTGTCAGATTTCAAAAAGGCTTTACTGCGAAAGCATACCATGCGATAATCTGAGGACAGCGCCCCGCACACACAAGTATTACTAGCATTTTCCAACCAAGCATTAGCGTCACAAAAGTCAGAAATAACAATAAAATAATCAATTACCTTTGAAGATCTTCTTTTGGCAATACAAAAGGTCCAATCTTCACAAATGGTTGTTTTGTTCGATAAAATCAATTTTTATAGCATAACACGAAACATTTTGTAAACGGCTTGTCATGAATTCCGTCTCCTTCAACTTTCGACGAAACATTCGATGTAATTACTCACACTAAACGTATGTTTATCTAGTCATGGTTGGTTTCATTGCAATCCTCTGTTTGTTAGTAACATAACCATACATGATGGTTCGTATTGACCGAAAGGAACTGATTTGTACACACCAAACAATGACCTCATTGCGCGCCAATGATATGACCAGTACTTCGTTGATTGACTGTATTTCGGCCCAATGACCACTGATCGTCTTGAAATCTAGCTTGGTAGATAGCCAATGAGCTGAGGTAAACGGCAATATGTAATGGTTATATCCGGGAAGACCAGCTCTTGAACGAAAGTCGAGCGTAACACAACCATTCACCATTGAAACACAGCCATTCGCCATTGAAACTTCTACCTGAAGGAGCCACGTTGTTTGCGCTTAGCAGTATTGAGTCGATCATTTTCCTCTAATTTATCTAAAGAATTATGGCGAGTGAATCTGGAAAATCAAAGGCAAAGTCCAGGTATACAGATCTACACGATATTATTGACAAAATTGATAAAATGACACTGAGTTACTTGAAGATGAGTCAGATTGTGAGACAAGTTTTGGACTCCCAATTTGAGGAAATGTTTTTGCACAGAGAGGATGCAATTTTGAACTGGTAAGTACCTCATGCCGTTGTTTGAAATTAATAATATCAAATATTATTCATTTGAGTTGGAGATATTTTTATTTTATTTGATATATATCAGTAGTGAAATGTGTGAAGTACACATGGCTCTACATTGCGGGTGGGTGTCTGTGTGTCTGTCTGTATATATATTAGATATTTTTTTCAAATTTTATCTAAACATGGAATGGAACAGCACCTCACCATAGTGATTGGGTTCCCTGCTCTATATAGAGTGTCTTTATTTCACAGTCCCTCCGATTCTAATTGGGAAGTGCCCATCCCACACAGGAGCTGGTTCATCTAGCCGGACCCCTGCTGTCACCGGCTCCACACCAACCCCCGCCCGGCCAGGTGTGAAGTCAGTGACAAAGAAGCAGAGGTGGGGAAGAGAGAAATCAGAGAGGAGGAGGGTCGTTGGCACTCTGTGCTGGAGGAGGATGTGGCGCCACCACCTCCAATATTCAGACCGAAAAGGCCACCAGGACCTCAGCTGGACATGACCTCAAAGTACAGCCCCATGCAACTTTTTTCCCTGGTGATGAACACTAAGTATGGTGCTAAGAAGCAGGCAAGGAAGAGGGATGGAAGCCCATTTCCATGTCAGATCTTTTTTGTTACCTGTCAATGGTAATTTACATGGGTCTTCTGAAGCTGAAAACACTGAAAGACTACTGGAAAACTGCTCCCCTCTATCAACTGCCTTTCCCCTCCACTGTCATGCAAAAGGTTTCTGACAATCTCACGGGCGCTTCATATCAGTGACCCAGAAGTTGATGAGGACAACGAGAAGAAGCGAGGCACAGCAAGGTTTGATAAGCTCTGCAAAATAAAACCTCTCTACCACAGTGTGGTTGAGGTCTGCAAGACCTCTTTTCAGCCGCCCAGAACCTTTCCATCGATGAGAGGATGGTAGCCTCAAAGGCCAGAATTGGCCTAAAACAATACATGCGTAACAAACCAACTAAATGGGATACAAACTGTTTGTTTTGGCTGATTCTGCAGGTGCATACACGTGCAACTTTTTTGTTTGAGGGGAAGAGCAGTTTTGTGACCGTAAGGGACTCGGATATGATTCCGTTATGGAGTTATTCGATTTTCAACTGCTGGGGAAAGGCTATAAACTTTTTGTGGACAACTTCTACACAAGCACTACCCTGTTCACAGACCTGAGGAAGCTGGATGTGTGGGCTTGTGGCACCATTCGGACCAACAGAGTGGGCTTTCCAAAAACCAAGGTGAATGACATAGCTGAGCGGGGTACCATGAGATGGATTCGCCAAGATGGCCTGCTCTTTGTGAAGTGGATGGATACCAGAGAGGTGGTAATGTGCACCACTATCCACAACTCCTTCAGTGGCGATCACGTCGTCAGGCGTGTGAGGGGCGCTACTGGGGCATGGACGACCACAAAATGTCCCCATTCCTGCAGCCATAAAGGATTACAACAAGGGCATGGGAGGTGTGGACCTGTCAGACGCACTGATGGGTTACTACAATGTTCTCCACAAGACAATGAAATGCTACAAGACATTTTTCTATAATTTCATCGACATTGCTGTGGTGAATGCCTTCATCGTCCAGAAGGAAATGTCTGAGAGCTGTGGACAGCCCCCCATCTCACAGCTAGCCTTCCGAGAGCTGCTCATCCAGGAGCTTGCTTGCTACAGCAAGTCCACTGCAGCACCTTCTGTCCCTTCTGCTCCAACCAGTGGTGTTCACCTGCCCAGATTCATCTCTGCAGGCATGAATGTGCCTCAGGGCATAAAGGGCACAGTGTGGAGGCGTCGTTGTGCCCTTTGTCACAGGAAATGCCCCATCACCTGTACCACTTGTTCAGTAACCCTCTGCTTTACAGCCGAAAGAGACTGCTATGGGCCATGGCACCAGCAGCACAATATTGTGTAGAGGACTGAGGGTCTTCACAATATTGTACATTATACATTGAATGTGTGTAAATAGTTACCCTTGTTATTTTTAATATTTTCACATTTTCATAGTTTTTTTGGGGGGGTGTGTTTTAGAATAGTATTTTGTGTATATATAGTTATTTACTTCAAAATGTATCACTGTACCAATTCGGCCACTTGGGTACATTTGGGCAACTTGTGTGGGACACCTGGGTGACTACATGCTCAATGTCATGTAGCTCACTCATTCCTGTCTATCTTTCTGAAACTTTTTTCAAATACTGTTGCCCTCTTATGTTCTGCATCGAAATTATCCCCAGCATCATATCTGAATGTTTAGCTGTTCTTGTTCAGTTGAAAGATGATGCAACAACAATAAAAAAACAGAAAACATATGTTTATTTCCTTGTATTTTCTTCTACCAGATCTATGGTGTTATATAATCCTACATTCAATTCACATTTCCACAAACTTCAGTGTTTCCTTTCAAATGATACCAAAAATATGCATATTCTTGCTTCTGGGCCTGAGCTACAGACAGTTAGGTTAGGGTATGTCTTCAGGCGGAAATTGAGAGAAGGGGGGGTATCCCAAAGATGTTAACAGCACTATCAACAAGGCAGGTCCTACAGGCCCTAGGTTTGTTGCACCTGGACTACTGTTCAGTCATGTGGTCAGGTGCCACAGAGGGACTTAAGAAAATTGCAATTGGCTCAGAACAGGGCAGCGCGACTGGCCCTTGGATGTAGACAGAGCGCTAACATGAGTAATATGCATGTCAATTTCTCCTGGCTCAAAGTGGAGGAGAGATTGACATGTTGAATGCACAGAGCTGTCTGTCTGAACTACTGGCACACAGATCCGACACTCATGCGTACCCCACAAGACATGCCACCAGAAGTCTCTTCACAGTCCCCAAGTCCAGAACAGACCATGAGAGGCGCACAGTACTACATAGAGCCATGACTACATGGAACTCTATTCCACAGCAAGTATCTCATGCAAGCAGTAAAATTAGATTTAACATTTTTAAATCCACCTTATGGAACAGCGGGGACTGTGAAGCAACACAGGCACAGACTCAGGCATACATACACATGATAACATACGCACTATACACACACGTACACATGGATTTTGTGTTGTAGATATGTGGTAGTAGAGTACGTGCCTGAGGGCACACACTTGATGTATTGTAATGTTTAAAAAACTATAACTGCCTTCATGTTGCTGGACCCCAGGAAGAGTAGGCAGCAGCTAATGGGGATCCATAATAAATACAAATACACTGCCACCTACACTAAGTGTACAAAACATTTAAGGACGTCTTCCTAATATTGAGTTGCACCCCCCCGCTGAAAGGGTCCCACAGGGATGCTGGTCAACGTTGACTCCAATGCTTCCCAAGGTTGTGTCAAGTTGGATGGACGTCCTTTGGATGGTGGACCATTCTTGATACACACGGGAACTGTTTAGGGTGAAGAATGCAGCAGCGTTGCAGTTCTTGACACAAACCGGTGTGCCTGGCACCTACTACCAAACCCCGTTCAAAGGCACTTAAATCTTTTGTCTCGCCCTCAATGCCACACATACACAATCCATATCTCAAATGTTTCAAGGGTTAAAAATCCTTCTTTAACCTCTCTCTTCCCCTCCCTTCATCTCTTCCCCTTCATCTACACATCTACGCAGAGTAGATCCTCCAATAGATGTCACCTGGTCAGTCTGTCATGGAAAGAGCAGATGTTCTTAACATTTTGTACACTCAGTGTATATATCTTGTATTTGCTTCTCTCTCGTTTTTCCATCCCATCTTTTATCATTTCGGTTAATCTTCATTTCCCTTTTTCGATTAATACAGGCAGGTCCTTAATATTTTAATTGTGCGGTTAGGGAATGGGGATAACCAATGATATCTCTTCTCGCACATGATGACGAAGATTGGTCACCATGGCAACTTAGGTTCCATTCGGGCAGATGTTGCGCTGGGTGGGTGGGGGGAATTGGGGGCGCTGGGCCATGGCTCTCTGTCTGAGAAATCGGGTTAGGAGTTGCCATGATCTATGTCTCTCAATAAGACTAATCAGATTTCTCTGCATGTCTGTTTCTCTGTATCGCTGTATGTGTATCTCCATCGCTGCATGTCTGTATCTCTCTCATTACAGAAAGTGATTGGGGATCCATATATAATGTCTTTAGTCTTGCTAAAGAATGCTGGCTGATGATTCCTCTGATCAAGGATACATGAACTAGTGTACTATACTCAGTGCTGGGCAGAACACTGTCTAGGCAGATCTGGGGACTGTAAGGGAAAGGCCTATATTACAGTAGCACTGTCTGGCTGCACTGGATCCTCACCTGTCTTTCCCCCCCCAATAGCCCTGGCTGTGACCCTCCCTACTAAGGCTTGACTAACTTCTTTTTTTCAGACAAGTATTATTTTGCTTGTCCAAAAGCTCAGGTCGCTGCAAGGAACCACTTTATAAAATAAGATGCATTACAATATTTTTTTAACATAGACAATCAGACAATAATGTAGGCTACACTCTGCCTATTGGCTGCTTTGCATATCTGTCTCAAAAAAACAACACTGTCCCTTTTTAAGGCTCTCCTGCAGGATGGTTGGCCACCCTTTTAAAAACATTTTTATTTAACTAGGCAAGTCAGGTAGGAACAAATTCTTATTTATTATGCTTGCCTACCCCAGCCAAACCCGGACGACGCTGGACCAATTGTGCGCCGACCTATTGGACTCCCAATCACTGCTGGATGTGATACAGCCTGAGATACAGTGCCTTAGACCTGTGTGTGTGTGTGTGTGTGTGTGTGTTAACTATTTAACTGTACTGGAATGCTTAAAATGGCCACTAACATTTTAAATATCGGTATCGTTTTTTTGGGGCAAGGAAAATATCAGTATCGGCCAAAAATGTCATATCGGTGCATCACTAATATTCAGTTATGTTAGCCAGCAATCAACAAAATTATAATAAAAAAAGGTAGCCAGCCAGCTAAAGTTAGCTATTAGCCTAACCATGTAACATTAGCCTAGACAACCAGCACGGCTACGGTCGGCATGCTAGAGCCCAACTACTGACGACCAGTTAAAACAACACAAAACAACAAAAACAACCGCAGAACAAAAGAGCAGATGCCATCGAATGGGCCCCAGCCATCAATCTGTAAGTAAGTGAGGGAAATTCAATAGCGAGAGAAATTCAAAATGGATAGCTTCCAGATGTCAAACCAATTAGCGCACTAGCACTAAGGTGGAAAAAGTTACAAAACTTGTGTAGCCTACTTCACAGAGAACATGACAAAAAGTTGACAAAACAAAAAGAAGAGACAAGGTACCACTGTTGCACAATTAGAGCAAGCAGGTATGATTTTGTCTTTCATTTTGAGCCCACTGCAAGAAGGCACCAGAGCCTGCAGTGCTAAAGCATTCCAACTAGATAATACAGCCACAAAGTCTGTGAAAATCAAGAGGTGTTACTAACGTTACCCAGGCCGAGCTAGCATATGAACTCTTTAGCGCAGAGTAGATCCTCCATATGACGTTGAGAAATAGTGCATTGTGGGTAGTTCCGAAGATATCTGGAAATAAGTTAAATATAAAAATAATAATTATAGGTAAGCAGATCGTGACAACTAAGACTTTGACCACACGGTGTTACTTTGGACAGTAAAATGCATCCTTCCTACCCTATAAAGCAACGATATTTGAGTGATAGGGTTGTTTTAAAAAAAAAAAACTGTGCAGCTGCTTTTTTACAAATCAAAAATAAGGTGACCCCCGAAAGCCAGATGGTGATGTGTAAATTAGGCATGCATAGGCTATGCTGCAGTAAATGTACCTGTCGCAAGAAAACAATATGATACATGCATTGTAAACTGCGATCCATATTAGATGCACCGTCTGTCCCCACTCTCAGCATGGATGATTGATCATGCAGACAGAGGCCATAGAGAAGCCAGATTTAGACATTGCATATAATTTAACAATTTCACGTCATGCTGTTGATAGAAATACATCTTTTATATAACCCTGTTATTGCCATACACACTAATATCCTGTCCATGACCACCATGTATATCACAGTCAGGTTATGTAGCTCATGTCATCAATTGTAATCTTATATAGCCTTATTTTCAGGAAGAGATTCATTTTGAAACTATTTAAACATATGCTATATCGTTTAAAACCTGGACGTTTTATGTCATTTTATGAAGAAAGTCTTTATCTTGTTTCAAAGTAGCCTAGCCAAAATACAACCATACAAATGTTGAGGGAACTAACACTTAATGCCATTGAAACCAGCATTTCTCTCATGTTCCATTGGTTTTCAAATTCAATATTCTTTCATTGTCCAGCAACCAAGGCATAATCCTAGTCATATTAATAACCCATCCTAAATGTTGCTATTAGATTCCCCCTCTTTCTAAGTTTCTAATGGAGTATTTTCATCTTCGTCACATGAAATCTTACGTGCATCTGGTGCACTTTTGAGAATGGTGTTTTCCCCAGTAATTACTTTTTGGAACGGTGCATATGCCTATACTAGCCAACAGCCATGTGTGCATTTGTTGAGCTTATAATATGAAGAAATAAAACTTTATCAACATTTTAAACTAAAACGGTCTGATCTGTTGCATCAGCCTCATTGCTTTACACTAAAAATGGTGTGCAGTGGTCGTACAAATGTTTTATCTGTAGTCTGAGAACTGTCCCAGAGTCTGTTTTGAACAGTTGACATCTTTTATCGTCTGAGGGACGACGGGTTGGCCCTAATTTCAAGCCCTGGAGGGAATTATTTTATAAAGACATAAAAGTTATTTGGTTGTAATTGTAATGTTGCAATATTTCATAGGCTACCAAGGGCGGCAGGTAGCCTAGTGGTTAGAGCGTTGGGCCAGTAACCCGAAAGGTTGCTGGATCGAATCCCCGAGCTGACAAGGTAAAAATCTGTCATTCTGCCCCTGAACAAGACAGTTATTAACACACTGTTCCCTGGTAGGTCGTCATTGTAAATAAGAATTTGTTCTTAACTGGCTTGCCTAGTTAAATAAAGGTTACACACCACACTGACCAAAAAGTTATTTTGTTGGCATTTACGTATGTCCCCGTTGCCAATAAAACATAATCAAAACCAATTTCTTTCACTTACTTGCTGTGCTGTTTCGTTGTTCATTTGTTCAGTCGTTTCATTCTCAACCAGGATTTCTATGGAACGCTGTTTGGGTTTGCATGTTGACATGTCAAATAAGCTTGTTGCCCAATCAGGACCTGAATTTGACTGCGCGTAAAGTTGTCTCGCGCACCTACAGTGCTGGTCATAAAAATAAATAAAACAAGCTGCAAATGGATGCAAACAATGTTCTTCCCCAAAAACGTAGCAAAACATCTGTTTCAGTAGCTATATAGTTAGCTAGCTAACTATATAGCTTGGTGTCATCATCTAAAGTAACCCTAATTTTATAACAGTTCTTATTTGATTAGTGGTCGGACCCATCTGTGAAGCTAGCCACAAGAAATAGCCACAATAGTGGACTTTGCGGTTAGCCTTCAAAATAAAAGTATGTCATTGACAGTGATGCAAATGAATACAAATAGTACATTTTGCCGTAATTGAATAGATCATGCTAAACGAGGTTGGAATGTTTATATAAAATCAACAGAAGACCATTTGTTAATTTGACAAATCTGAAGTCACACTGGATGTATTATACTTTAGAATTGCATTGGGCGCATACTTATTTCACTGTACAGCCTTACCTATAGATTGATACCATGTCATTGATCCACAGTCTACTCAGTGACACCCAGAGAACATTAGGGAGAACGTTAGTCTAATAACTCTGAGGAGGACGTTGGGAATAAATATCTTGGGTATTGAGTAGACTGATACCCCATTTCATTCATCCCCAATCCTTAGGAAAAGCTGTACAGTGCAATATGAATGTCAATACACACAATAGGCTGACTGAGGTGATTTCACACAGTCCCGCGATAAGAGTTAAAACGCTGAGGGAGAGCAGGACATGTCTGTACTACAGAATGCGGGGCATGCGGGAGACCGGTGTTATTTCATAGTTGTGATCCTGGAATGAGTAGGTGTGTCCAAACTTTTGACTGGTAATTGCTTAATTAATTTCATTCATATTATGGTGTTTCTATTCCATGAAAAACCCTCTGGGTTTCCGTTAGGATGGAACAGAAAATATGTGCTGTGCAACGTGACGCTCATAAATTCAGAGCGTTTCGCTCTCGGAGCGCACACTGGACGTTCGGGCCGAGGAGTAGGGTTGATTTGAGCGTTTTGGCCTTACAATGGCAGTTAATCACCCAAGCTAACATTGGCTTGCTTGCTAGCTACTTCCAGACACAATTGAAACCACTCTGACCATTTTACTCGCCCTAGCAGAGCAGGTTAGGCAGTTTTCGTGTTAACCAGAGCTTTGGTGACTGCTGCTGGATGTTTACTGACACCGGTCATATTCAACCGGTGTTGAGCGCTCGTAAATGCATTATTCTGCGCTCTAGATGAGAGTGCTCTGAAATCGGTGTAGATAGCCAGAGCGAATTTACAAAAGCACCCGAATGTCCATTGAGAACACACAACGACTATGCCATGTAGCTAAGCTAAGAATGGCTTAAATAATCAAGTCAATAAACGTTGGGTAGTTAGCCTATAGTTAATATACTGTCAAGTTTGATGTAAAACTTCTAACGTTAGGTTAGATGGCTAACATACTGGTACATACTGCTGTAATGATATGCTATGTGGTTCATAAGGACAAAAGAACAAATTGTCAGCCAACATAACGTGTAAGGTAGCTTATTTGAAAAGTCATTACTTTATTACATTGAGTAGCAAGCTACCCCTTGGTCGTTAGGGCAAATCTGGTCTATGATAGGAGGGGGGGTTTCACACCTAGCTGGCTATTAGACTATTCTTTAGTAAAGGTTGAATAGTCTATTGTTCAGCTATTAGCCCCCCTACCCAACTTGCAACAAATTGTGGTGTTCCTTTTCCTCTTCCAAGCGTCTTCATTCTGCGCCTGAGTGGCTCGCTTGTGGACTGGCAGGATATGGCAGCATCTTCGGTTGTGCGTCAAGAATTCTGCACATTTGTATGAAGGTGTGGTTATTCACAGGCAAATTGTTATGCTATGGAGGTACATGTGTCTTTTTTTATCAAGAGCAAAACTTTTATTTTCAATCAAATAATTGTTCTGAAAGCAACTTTTTTCTGACACAAAGGAAGTCTGAGCGGACAGCTACGAAGAAGGACTGTGTGATGATGGCATCTCAGGTAAGCAGCACTGGGCGTTCTTCCATCCAACTTTTACATAGCTAGTAGTTAGCTCCTACGATTCAGTGTCGGTTCATAACATTCTACTATATTACATACATACCATAGAATGATAAATCATTCAATTATTATTCTAAAGCTAACCAAAGGCATTTAGCTACGAACGCCTGTTCTCACCAGTCGAATTCATCTAACTTTTTTTTCATGGCAACTCATAATCAGGCCATGTCATATTTGTTTCATAGTCGATATATAATCAGATTTCATGACGGTGTAACGGTTAGTTTTTTTTTTTTTTAACAGAAGGATGAAAGAACACTGTCTTTCACGAAGAGTTAGCGAATCTTTGCAGAGTGTAGATGGTGCAGGTATCATTGCATATTTCCCATCACCTAATGAACAACCACAATACCAGTCTGGTGTTAAGCTTTATGTGCTGTATTGACGTATCCTGAAAATGACATCTCCATCCCTCTCCCCCTGCTCCCTAAATCCTCTAGGTTAGACCAGCTGTTTTGGTGAACCCCTCCTGTATCTGAACTGGCTGACAGAGGGCACAGCATGATCATGGGTGAGAGGTCACTTGGTCGGGGTCAACAGGAAGTATTATTAAAGAGATGCTTTACATTGAAATACAGACAGGGATGTAGTAGTCCCAGAGTTAATGATCCAAGGTCAGTTTTGCATTTCACCTCCTGATGATTATGATGACTGACCTTGTTAGAATAAAAAAAAACAACAAGGCTTAATCATGCTCTCTCTCTATCCATCTCTCTCGTTTGCAGGTATGTTTTGATGTGAGAGAGGAAGCCAGTCCAGTCAGCCACCGCAACCTTCGGGCCAAATGGGGGCCCAAGGCTGGTTAGGAGAAACCGCAATTGTGATGAACTGAGAGAATATTAGGGTAGCACTGTAATTCATTAATCATATGCTGTCTGCCTCTGTTCTTACCTCTTTCCCTTTGTCTTCTACACCTCTCTCCCCACCTCGTCTTTCTTCCTCGTTTTATAATGCACACCATATGTGCATTGAAGTACAGATTGAACTTGTATTTATAATATATTACAATTATCATAATTATAATGCATGTATTATGTATTTATAACACCTGGATAAAGAACTTCTTTCAATAAAGCGTTTCACATTCTCCACTGGTTGAAATGAAGTATCTCATTGAAATACTATCCTGTGTCCTCAGATTTATGCAGGGAGTTAGATATGTATATTTGTTTTTCTGTGTATAGGAATAACAAATCAGCGTTACTGAAATCATGTTTGTCTATTGCATAGTTACAATGTGTAATCATTAATGTCCCAGGAGCAGGAGTGGTAAACACTGTTGAAGTGTATAATTGTAATACATACATGCAGACACAGCATCATTCAAATAATGGAGTTTGATATGACTGAAAAAGAATGTCTCAGAGATTTATACCTGAACCACACCTTTATTTGCCAAGAAAGAGTAGATGATCAGTGAACATATTCAAAGTACAGACTACAATGTGAGAATCTCATGCGTGGTAATAACTACAGTACATGTGTATATAGGACTTGCATCCTTGGCACAATAAAGTTATTATATTCTACTCTATCCATAGGCTTCATTAATGCATTTCAGACTTGAAGTTGATTCAACAACTATGATAGCTGAGGTTCATAGATAGATCTGAACTAATATTCATACCAAACGTGTTAGGGTCCATACACAGACCGGCTACATACTGTAGCTAGCTACACATCCATAGGTATACAGTTATTTTTATCCTCTACTACACAATAAGCAAGTAAATAGTTAGCTAAGTTACTTCAGCTGCATGGCAAGGCAAGCTTACACAATTGTACTTTCAATTTGCAGTAAATGCTTTAGCTAGCTAGATTCTTCACAAGATGACAGCCTGGTTTGCTGGTTTTCTCAGTAGTCCCTAAAACATTAAACAACATGAATTATAACTTCATTCTCCTGTCATAACGCTAGCTAGCTGGTTAATGTTAGCTAGTCAGCGAAATTGCTAAATAGCGATTTTTGTAAATTAACTTTATGACAAAAATATGTACAAACGTTTGTCTCTACATTAACTAACATATTCCTCTCAATTGTACATTTTTTGCTTGACTCGTTATGACGTTATAGCTACATACATTTGGTTCCACCGTAATGTTTTGTCAGCCATCTTCACCCAGGGACGGGTGGTTCGCATGAAATTCATCATTGGAACCACTCGATATGATTGGTCATATAAAACCCTTAGGACCCAAATGCATAATGAGTGTTCTAACTCCCCCTTGTGGTGGTCTGGAGCAATGAAGCCGTGACGCTGGGTACCTCCAAGTCCTGCGGTGCAAGCTCGCAACTTTTAAAGGAGGAACCACTAGTTAGGTACCAAGCTAAAGCTAGCTACCCCAGAAGTTGCGGTCGAACAAATAATGCTTTATTACCAACGCAGTATTGTAAACACATCGTTCGTGGCCAGTGTTTGCTTGTTTTCAGACTTTTTTTTGTACAGTTTTGACAGTGCTACTGATAGTAGTGGAGCTTGGCTTGCACGTGCAAATTAAGAATACACAACATTCTATAATAGAACTGTGTTATTTGACGTGTCAAATTAAAAGCTTATTTAACAAGTCAAATACTGTTATTGTCATAGTGTCATTGTCGAATAGTGTCATTGTCGAATACTGTTATTGTAGAATTTTGTTATTGTAGAATAGTGTTATTGTCGAATAGTGTCATTGTAGAATAGTGTTATTGTAGAATAATGTCATTGTAGAATACTGTTATTGTAGAATTTTGTTATTGTAGAATAGTGTTATTTGACGTGTGTATCTTTTGACACGCAAAGACCCAAACAGCGTTCCATAGTATGTTGTGAAGCTAATAGCAGTGACGCTGTTACTGTGTAACTCCGGTAGGGCAACATCTGGAAAAATAGTGCACTTGGTAGTGTGTGCTGGACCAGTCGGCAAAAGCCAACATCACCCACGACAGAGAACGGTTGATTGTCAAGGGCAATGAATTCCATTATCTTGGCTTTAATGGATTTCTCTTTTCTCGCTGAAATGTTCTTACTCTTTCAAATGACTGCTCGACTTGTTGGCTGCTCGATGCACACAGCATTTTTAGCTTATATGTTCACCGATATATCGTGCATCCCTACTGAATATAGCTAACATTCTTTGTTTGTTTAGATTCCATTATATATTTCCAAAACTTTGGTTTACTTTTAATGTAGCTGGAAGCTAGATGTTGATAGCAACTGGCATACTCATTCACTGCTAATGTAACGTTAGCAGGCTGGTAGGGCTTGTAAGACAAGGGCGGATCCTACAAAAACATTTGTAGAGTCCGAATGGTTTGCGCTACAAACTATATTAAAAGCTATCCATGAAAAGCTGAGACTCTCATATGTTTTGCTCTGTGACACTCGCAAGCTACACAAGTCATTAGAAGGTAAGGTTAATTCTACAATGAAGATCATAGGGAATAATAAGCTCACATAGTGACTGTTAAATGCCAAACTCACTGACTGACTAGTTTGACGTTTTGTCAATAAAACTTATGAATGCAACTTTGTCAAATTTTTGTAGACCTGGTAGTCCTGACAAAAAAAAATGATAACACTTAATTTTGAGGCTAAATATAAGGGCTGGACATGTAACTAAATGGAAAGCCACAGTGTTTTTGTTTTCTTGCTGTGGTCTCGGGACTGATAAGGTTAAATCAGTCCACACACGAGCACATTGTCTTTCTCTCTCCATAAATTCCATTCAAATTGCATCCATAATAGATAATCCTGTTCAAGGTAGATGTCCTAGCCTCCCTCTTTCAGGCAATACATTCAATGCAGTATTAGCCTTATATTTAGCTAATGAATTAGGGTTTAATATGCATACGATTCTAATTTAGCTATAGCCTCTGCAGTGTTCTATTGCACAATGAAACTGCTCTCCCAGGAAAAGCTAGACTAGAATAGATGCTTTGAAGATGGACGCAAGCTTGCTCTCGTTTGCTGAACGTTAAATACAGCAGCGAAAATAATTCGCAATGAGTTTGAAAGAAGAGAGAGAAAGCATGGATGGCTATAGCAGTTATTTGTCTTACAATGTAATGTCTTTGTCCTTGGCTGCCATCGACTTCATTCGAGTCTTCCTGAAAGCAAATCCCTTAGCTTAGTCATTGAGCTGATCTAACATGGTGGGATAAATAATGGCTGCTTCGTTCAGGACATCTCCAGTGATCCATCAGTAGTGCAGGCAGGTAAGCTGCAGGCAGAGTTATGGTAACAATCATCTCCTGGGTCAGCAAGCGCAACCATCATCAGCCACTACAGGTTTTCTCTTGGCTTTGTTTGTCCCCCTTTCAGCTTTGTCACATTGAAGGAAGTGTTGGATCCATCCCCTCTCCCGGAATAATACCTCCCCTCCAGTCTCCACTATGCTAGGCTGATCTAGTTTTAATTGAGAGAGATTGTACGGAGATGTTGCTTTGCCCTCCGTCCACTTATAGCTTCCTGTTAGTGGGCTTCACAGGTTTGGTTTTCCTGCCTGTTTGTAATTGAATCAATACTATAGAAAGAGACATTTGAGTGGTAGGCTCTGTTCACTTCTCTGCTGAAAAATCTCTTCATCAATGTGCGCATTAAAGATGCATTCTATTTTCAGCCCACACTTTCAAATCCCTTTGTTTTCTGTCTAAGAAATGCCTTCCAGATTATGTGTGCGAGACGGTGTGAGACACAGGCATGCTGTGAAGTCTTCATCTACCCTACATATAATTAGATTTAGAACTGGGACAGACTTGGCAACGTTCACTAAAAAGACATAGCAGCACTGAGAGAGAGAGGAGCGTTCAGTAAACCAGGGGACATTCATCATGACAGTCAGGAAGATATCCACTGCATGTGGTCCTGGGGCCATTTGCTAGATCCTTGTCTTGTTGGTTCTCTTCTGGCTCATTTCACCACCACTGTAGCGTTTAGACGTTGGCCACACAGTGATGACACTCGGTCACATGGTCCCCTACTGCGACAGGATAAGGGACTGTCCCCACTGACACCCCATGGGGAGGGAGATGAGGCTCGTTGTTGACATGCTCAAATGCACACGACACAATTTATTTTCTTTTTCTTATTGCACCCTCAGTGTGCAATAATATAGGAATTATTTTGGTGCACTGTTAGTGTTCAGTGGAAAATGTCTGCCAGTGAATGGCTGAAAACGGTCATACTAGTATCCATTTAGGGGTTCTGACAACTTGAGTAGCTAGGCTACTACTGCGATTGAATCTCATTTCCATTTTAAATGGATTTGTCATAAAATAGAAGTGTAGCAGTTATTATACTGACAATTTCCAGCCAGACATTAGATGGTGTCAGTACTACTACATCAATGCTCCCTCTCCATGTCATTACTTATTCATGTCCTCATTTCTAGTGCTTTCCATCTCTGGTTAACAGGATTCTTCCTGCTCTCTAATCTTGTTCTCTCTCTCCCCAGTTCTGCTCCCTTTCTGTGGGTAACAGAGCTCCAGTCCACACATCCTAATCTACCACTACAGCATCCTGTTTCTATCTAGTGAGCAATGTTAAGAGGACACTCGGTGTCCATGGCAACGGAGCCGCTGTTTCTCTCTTGGTTTCTCCTGATGTCTGTTTTTGAGTCTTCTATCCTCAGACTTATTCATGCTGGCAGGATACAGGATATCACTCAGGGAGTTGAAGTCAGGGAAATAAGTTGTTGGTGGTGGTAGTAGCTTACTACAGCTTCCTGTGAAGAAGACTGAAACACTTCTGTTTCCCTCAGGTGTGATTGACAGCTGTCAGACCTAAGTTGAGATGGACGAGCTCCAGGACGTGCAGCTGACTGAGATCAAGCCCCTGCTCACAGATAAGGTGAGTGGACAGGAAGAATAAACCCACTCCTTTACTCCCACCAATAGGTTCAGCGGTCACTAGCCTGGGCTGATCAGCTTAGCACTGCACAGCTCTGCCCTTCAGTCAGTCTGCACTCTCCGCATAGATCGATTCCTTTTATTTACATTTGATCCATTTTCCTGCCAGGCCCCAGGGTGCTGCTGCTGCTAGTTACCCTGGGAAACGAGACTGGCTGGGGTACGTGGTGGTGGGGCTGGAGGTGCTGCAGTGTGGAAGTGCTATAGGGGAGAGCAGTGCTAGACTTGGACTGGAAATAGGTGCCGGTACACATTTTGGGTGCCGGTACTGTTTATATTTAGGTGCAGCAGCTCCAGCAGTAGAACATTTGAGGTGTAGGTACTCCACTCCGGTGAGCTCCTGCCCAAGTCATGCACTGGGGAAGAGGAGAGGCTGATATTAGATTGAAATGAGATGTTATTAGATGTGATGGCAGATTAGATGTGACTATATTGGTAGCTATCAGATACTGGGAGCTGATGTAAGGTTGTCTACATTGTCAGGAAGAGGGCTTGCTTAGTGAGCTGTGTTTTTGATATTGCAGTGAATCAGCCATTTGAGTTTCAAAACAGCGTCCCACTTTGCTCACTATGGTGGGTGGCTGAGGCACTTGAACCACTTTGCAAATCATAAACCCCTTGACCCTGCCTCGTTAGATTGAAAGGGTATGACTGACTGTAGTAGGGAATGTGCCTGTGTGTTCTGCCCATGTAAAGGGCGGCAGGTAGCCTAGTGGTTAGAGCGTTGGGCCAGTAACCAGCAGGTAGCCTAGTGGTTAGAGCGTTGGGCCAGTAACCAGCATGTAGCCTAGTGGTTAGAGCGTTGGGCCAGTAACCAGCAGGTAGCCTAGTGGTTAGAGCGTTGGGCCAGTAACCAGCAGGTAGCCTAGTGGTTAGAGCGTTGGGCCAGTAACCAGCAGGTAGCCTAGTGGTTAAAGCGTTGGGCCAGTAACCAGCAGGTAGCCTAGTGGTTAGAGCGTTGGGCCAGTAACCAGCAGGTAGCCTAGTGGTTAGAGCGTTGGGCCAGTAACCAGCAGGTAGCCTAGTGGTTAGAGCGTTGGGCCAGTAACCAGCAGGTAGCCTAGTGGGTAGAGCGTTGGGCCAGCAACCAGCAGGTAGCCTAGTGGGTAGAGCGTTGGGCCAGCAACCAGCAGGTAGCCTAGTGGTTAGAGCGTTGGGCCAGTAACCAGCAGGTAGCCTAGTGGTTAGAGCGTTGGGCCAGTAACCAGCAGGTAGCCTAGTGGTTAGAGCGTTGGGCCAGTAACCAGCAGGTAGCCTAGTGGTTAGAGCGTTGGGCCAGTAACCAGCAGGTAGCCTAGTGGTTAGAGCGTTGGGACAGTAACCAGCAGGTAGCCTAGTGGTTAGAGCGTTGGGACAGTAACCAGCAGGTAGCCTAGTGGTTAGAGCGTTGGGCCAGTAACCAGCAGGTAGCCTAGTGGTTAGAGCGTTGGGCCAGTAACCAGCAGGTAGCCTAGTGGTTAGAGCGGTGGGCCAGTAACCAGCAGGTAGCCTAGTGGTTAGAGCGTTGGGCCAGTAACCAGCAGGTAGCCTAGTGGTTAGAGCGTTGGGCCAGTAACCAGCAGGTAGCCTAGTGGTTAGAGCGTTGGGCCAGTAACCAGCAGGTAGCCTAGTGGTTAGAGCGTTGGGCCAGTAACCAGCAGGTAGCCTAGTGGTTAGAGCGTTGGGCCAGTAACCAGCAGGTAGCCTAGTGGTTAGAGCGTTGGGCCAGTAACCAGCAGGTAGCCTAGTGGTTAGAGCGTTGGGCCAGTAACCAGCAGGTAGCCTAGTGGTTAGAGCGTTGGGCCAGTAACCAGCAGGTAGCCTAGTGGTTAGAGCGTTGGGCCAGTAACCAGCAGGTAGCCTAGTGGTTAGAGCGTTGGGACAGTAACCAGCAGGTAGCCTAGTGGTTAGAGCGTTGGGCCAGTAACCAGCAGGTAGCCTAGTGGTTAGAGCGTTGGGCCAGTAACCAGCAGGTAGCCTAGTGGTTAGAGCGTTGGGCCAGTAACCAGCAGGTAGCCTAGTGGTTAGAGCGTTGGGCCAGTAACCAGCAGGTAGCCTAGTGGTTAGAGTGTTGGGCCAGTAACCGAAAGGTTGCTGGATTGGATCCCCGAGCTGACAAGGTGAAAATCTGTCATTCTGCCCCTGAACAAGGCAGTTAGCCCAGTGTTCCTAGGCCGTCATTGTAAATAACAATTTGTTCTTAACTGACTTGCCTAATTAAATAAAGGTAAAAAAAATTATAATTAAAGGTCTTATCTGCAGTAATGATCCTGTTTTAGCTCCTCAGCGACATCTGCTCAGTGCCTCCACTCTCCGCTCCAGCAGTACATTACTGCTAATGATGAGGGTGGGTGGAGGACTCAGTATGAGGACAGTAATGACACACAGAGAACCCAGGGGGTCCTCCACATTGCTGGGAGCACAGAGACACAGAGCGAGAGAGAGGCAGGCCCTGGCATCAACCACTAGAGGTAATTTACGCCACACATTGATCTGAGATGGCTCTTGTTGCCCTCTGCCGCCTCCTGGTGACACCTGTGGCTCTACAGACTCTTCTGCAGGCCTTGGAGCAGAATGACTGAGGGATAATGAGGGAGAAGAGGAGCTTCAGATCCCGTTCAATCAAAAAAATATATATAAATATCTGGCACTTGTTTATGACTTAAGTACATCTCGTTTTTCTTCTCTTCCCTCAGCAGAATGGGCGGAACTTCCAGGACTTTGACTGTCAGGTGAGTCAAACGTCTCTTAAGCAGTGTTCACATCGGCAGTATGAAGTGACTCAAGTCCAATTTTTTTTCCATATCCGATAGAATCTGTTCTTTTTCCTCCAGTCTGAACAGCCAAAAAGCACATGGAATCGGGTATTTCAAGTCACGTTCATAGGTGGTTTGAAATCAGATACAAATCTGATCCCTGGCCATGTGACTTGTCTGAACAGTCAAATCTGATTTGCCCTCAAGTGGTTTTAGACTGTTATTTGGCACATCTTGTTTCTTGCTAGCTACTCTGTTGACAGTTTGACAAGAACATGTGGTAGCTAACTAGCTTGGTAATTGTTTACAGACAAATTAGTGAATGTGCTAGAAAGCTAAACAGATACCTAGCTAGCTAGTGGACTGCTGTGGCCAAAAAGGACTCGTTTTGAAAGTTGAATAATCTTATCCTTTGTGGCTTTAAGTGTTCTTAAACTATGATTTTGAACATTCAAAGCAACTGGCAAATGTCCATTGCAGGCATTGTTGTCACCTTAGCTTGCTACATAACGTCTGAGTGATGGGAAGCACAATCAGCCTACACCACTGCACACACACACCCATCGTTACTATGACAACTAGCGTAGCCATGTCAACAAACGCTGTCTGCAAAAGCGCAAAGAGAACTGTGAAGACAGACTACACATATCTAGACTAAGTTAGAAACGTATGCAACCCATCATTCATTAGCTATATTTTAAGCCTAACACTGCAGTGAATAGCCTATAGCCTAGCCAATGAATTTACACAGTCAAATATATATTTTGATCAGATTCTGAAATAACAGGTAGCCTAGGATAGTGTGCTCCCCAGGGACAAGAAAATGATCATACCTAGGCTATAACATAAGGTGACCAGATTTCTGAAATGAAAACCGGGGACATTTCCAGTTCGGCGGTCAATATAGCATTAAAATATCCAATGTTATATTATCTATGAAATAAAAAATGGGGACAATTCTGGTTTCATGTATTTAGTCTAACAGGCTCACTGTGATAGACAGAGAAAACAACTATATTACAGAAACACTACAGACAAGACAGAACAGTCCGGTCTGAACAGCCATTCAGTGGTCCTGGTAGAATAAGAGCAGAAGAGAACATGAGCAAAATTGAAAAAACAGACAATAGTATATGTGAAATACTTAACATAATAAAGAAATAAGACGCTGATGAGATTGGTAACTACATAATATACTTATTCAAACCTAATCTGTATATTTCTCAGAAGAATGTATCTTCTTCAGGATTGCTCTGTCTTTGGCCAGCTTCTCCATGAACTCCTGGCAGGGGAGGAACTTAGCTAGCTAACTTAGTCTACACAGCTAACGTTAGCTAGCATAACCTATTTAAAACCTTAGATGGATAGATGATCTGCTCTATATCTAATAATTGAGACGTCAACCGGTAGGCTCTGCTGCCCGGTCTTTCTTGCCAAGTAAAATATTTCACTTTGCGGTCTGTTTTTAACGCACAGTTAAAAACGGGGACAGCTCCAGCCTGGGACAGGCCACCAAAAACGGGAACTGTCCCCGGAAAACGGGGACGTCTGGTCACCCTACTATAACAACACACTGCAATAATGCATTTTTTTTCTTTTTTTTCTCTAGTGAGTAAAGCTTTTCAGTGAAGGCTGTAAACTTCAGTGAAAATACAATTTCCGTAACCGCTAAAGAATCCCCGCGTTTTGAATGCATGTTTCATTCCGGCAATAATAATCTAGTCTATTCCTGATTAGGCAACCATTTGGAATAGTTTTGGGTCTATTGTCAATAGTTTACAAGGTCCAGAAAGGCACATTAGCAGGCCAGTCATAGTGTGTATTTTGTCAGGATGTATCGGCGTTAACAGATAGGTCTACCATCGGAAAATATGACCTTCTCATGCTCTGTTTGTGGTGGATCATCATTCTCCCAAGTCGTCCTATAATTAAAGTGGCCACCCACCAATACGCTCACACATGACCAGTTAGCCAGGCAAGTTTACCGTGTGCTCTGCCTTCTCCACTCCAAGCAGCATCGCGCACCTACAACCAAGAACACTTCTATAGAACACGTTTTTGATTGGTTGTCAAAGTTTTATAGTCGGAGGGACAGGGAAAACATTGCTCTGAAAGTGATACAAACAATCGCTCTCGTTATCGTTCTCCACTCTTTTTGTAGTTATCAGTTAACGCTCCTGTTCACTTAAATTAGAAATATATATTTTTTTATTTTTTGTTGTCATTGGTGTGGACGGCCCTTTAGGCCCTTTCACAATAGGATGGTCAGTCTGTGAGATCGTTGCAGCTTTAGGTCTACCCACAATAGGATGGTCAGTCTGTGAGATCGTTGCAGCTTTAGGTCTACCCACAATAGGATGGTCAGTCTGTGAGATCGTTGCAGCTTTAGGTCTACCCACAATAGGATGGTCAGTCTGTGAGATCGTTGCAGCTTTAGGTCTACCCACAATAGGATGGTCAGTCTGTGAGATTGTTGCAGCTTTAGGTCTACCCACAATAGGATGGTCAGTCTGTGAGATCGTTGCAGCTTTAGGTCTACCCACAATAGGATGGTCAGTCTGTGAGATCGTTGCAGCTTTAGGCCTATCCACAATAGGATGGTCAGTCTGTGAGATCGTTGCAGCTTTAGGTCTACCCACAATAGGATGGTCAGTCTGTGAGATCGTTGCAGCTTTAGGTCTACCCACAATAGGATGGTCAGTCTGTGAGATCGTTGCAGCTTTAGGTCTACCCACAATAGGATGGTCAGTCTGTGAGATCGTTGCAGCTTTAGGTCTACCCACAATAGGATGGTCAGTCTGTGAGATCGTTGCAGCTTTAGGTCTACCCACAATAGGATGGTCAGTCTGTGAGATCGTTGCAGCTTTAGGTCTACCCACAATAGGATGGTCAGTCTGTGATCGTTGCAGCTTTAGGTCTATCCACAATAGGATGGTCAGTCTGTGAGATCGTTGCAGCTTTAGGTCTACCCACAATAGGATGGTCAGTCTGTGAGATCGTTGCAGCTTTAGGTCTACCCACAATAGGATGGTCAGTCTGAGATCGTTGCAGCTTTAGGTCTACCCACAATAGGATGGTCAGTCTGAGATCGTTGCAGCTTTAGGTCTACCCACAATAGGATGGTCAGTCTGTGAGATCGTTGCAGCTTTAGGTCTACCCACAATAGGATGGTCAGTCTGAGATCGTTGCAGCTTTAGGTCTACCCACAATAGGATGGTCAGTCTGTGAGATCGTTGCAGCTTTAGGTCTACCCACAATAGGATGGTCAGTCTGAGATCGTTGCAGCTTTAGGTCTACCCACAATAGGATGGTCAGTCTGTGAGATCGTTGCAGCTTTAGGTCTAACCACAATAGGATGGTCAGTCTGTGAGATCGTTGCAGCTTTAGGCCTACCCACAATAGGATGGTCAGTCTGAGATCGTTGCAGCTTTAGGTCTACCCACAATAGGATGGTCAGTCTGTGAGATCGTTGCAGCTTTAGGTCTACCCACAATAGGATGGTCAGTCTGTGAGATCGTTGCAGCTTTAGGTCTACCCACAATAGGATGGTCAGTCTGTGGGGATGTGCATGTTTTCCTTTCAAGATGATTTGATACGCATGTAGATACATGGGCTCTGATACCATAAAGGAACCATACATTTTAGTTTGAAATGATTCGGGTTTGATTAGAGGAACGAATCTATGCGATATGAGTCGATGCACTAACATGTGTTGTATAAACACTAAATGGTAAGTGATGTTTTTAATGTGCATGAAGATGATAGTCCTGAGTTTCGGTTCCTTCTCCCTGTGGCGCGTCGTCACGGTAACTTCTCCCTGTGGCGCGTCGTCACGGTAACTTCTCCCTGTGGCGCGTCGTCACGGTAACTTCTCCCTGTGGCGCGTCGTCACGGTTCCTTCTCCCTGTGGCGCGTCGTCACGGTTCCTTCTCCCTGTGGCGCGTCGTCACGGTAACTTCTCCCTGTGGCGCGTCGTCACGGTAACTTCTCCCTGTGGCGCGTCGTCACGGTTACTTCTCCCTGTGGCGCGTCGTCACGGTTCCTTCTCCCTGTGGCGCTGCGTCCCGGTTACTTCTCCCTGTGGCGCGTCGTCACGGTTACTTCTCCCTGTGGCGCGTCGTCACGGTTACTTCTCCCTGTGGCGCGTCGTCACGGTTACTTCTCCCTGTGGCGCGTCGTCACGGTTACTTCTCCCTGTGGCGCGTCGTCACGGTTACTTCTCCCTGTGGCGCGTCGTCACGGTAACTTCTCCCTGTTGCGCGTCGTCACGGTTACTTCTCCCTGTGGCGCGTCGTCACGGTTACTTCTCCCTGTGGCGCATCGTCACGGTAACTTCTCCCTGTGGCGCATCGTCACGGTAACTTCTCCCTGTGGCGCGTCGTCACGGTTCCTTCTCCCTGTGGCGCGTCGTCACGGTTCCTTCTCCCTGTGGCGCGTCGTCACGGTTCCTTCTCCCTGTGGCGCGTCGTCACGGTTACTTCTCCCTGTGGCGCGTCGTCACGGTTACTTCTCCCTGTGGCGCGTCGTCACGGTTCCTCTATACAGTCAGCCTAAAAACACACACACACTCCTCTCCTGTGATCCTGTTGGACACATCTCTATGGTGATTGATTGGCCAATCGACTGCTTGTGGCGGGGCGTGGGCGATGTATGTTGTCAGCATGTGATGAGCACAGCCTCGTGTCCTCTGGGTTGATGTGTAGTAGATTGCTGTTATTAGACTGAGTGTGGATGTATTCACTGAATCCAAACAACCCTGAGGCTTTACAATGCAATACATGCAACCCAGCCGCCTGCAGGAGCCTTGAGAGAAGCCTTGCTGCATCTGATTCCCTTAATGACTTTCTTCCAGTCCTTCAGTGCTTTTCTTCCTTAATTAACGTCCTGTGTCTCAGCGGGCTTATGAAGCACCAGGTTTACCTCATCTTGACAGTTTCAGACACGCAGACAGAAAGGGACGCGCGGGCGGGTGGGGGCAGACAGACAGACAGACAGACAGACACGCAGGCAGGCAGACAGACACGCAGACAGACGCGCTCGCGCAGGCAGGCAGACGCGGGCGGGCGGGCAGACGCGGCAGGCAGCACGGTGCCCTCCCCCCTCATGGCAGCACGGTGCCCTCCCCCCTCATGGCAGCACGGCGCCCTCCCCCCTCATGGCAGCACGGCGCCCTCCCCCCTCATGGCAGCACGGCGCCCTCCCCCCTCATGGCAGCACATGATGACTATTGATGAGGGGCATGGATGGGTGACATCATTAAAGATGGTTGTCATGGTCATGTCACTCAGTTTGGTCTCCTGTCCCTGTTGGTTATGAGTCAGAAATCGATTGGAGGAATGTTGGTGTAGTAGGAGGGAATGGAGGACAGTGTTCCCAGTGTGTGTTCTGTTTGCTTTTCAAGGTACACTGGAGGACATTCGGGTGGACTGAGTTGTGGTTATGATAGTGGACACTATGGAGAACATTAGGGTGGACTGAGTTGTGGTTATGATAGTGGACACTATGGAGAACATTAGGGTGGACTGAGTTGTGGTTATGATAGTGGACACTATGGAGAACATTAGGGTGGACTGAGTTGTGGTTATGATAGTGGACACTATGGAGAACATTAGGGTGGACTAAGTTGTGGTTATGATAGTGGACACTATGGAAAACATTAGGGTGGACTGAGTTGTGGTTATGATAGTGGACACTATGGAGAACATTAGGGTGGACTTAGTTGTGGTTATGATAGTGGACACTATGGAGGACATTAGGGTGGACTGAGTTGTGGTTATGATAGTGGACACTATGGAAAACATTAGGGTGGACTGAGTTGTGGTTATGATAGTGGACACTATGGAGAACATTAGGGTGGACTGAGTTGTGGTTATGATAGTGGACACTATGGAGAACATTAGGGTGGACTGAGTTGTGGTTATGATAGTGGACACTATGGAGGACATTAGGGTGGACTGAGTTGTGGTTATGATAGTGGACACTATGGAGAACATTAGGGTGGACTGAGTTGTGGTTATGATAGTGGACACTATGGAGAACATTAGGGTGGACTTAGTTGTGGTTATGATAGTGGACACTATGGAGAACATTAGGGTGGACTCAGTTGTGCCTAGGCTAATGGACCGTTCACCATTTTATCTTTTGTCACAAAAAAGAGAGAGGCATGGTTGTCATGGCAATCCCCTCAACTCTATTCTTTACAAAGCACATAGAGGATGTTATTTTTCCATCCAAGTGGTTGAGGGGAAATGGAGTTTCATTACTGTACCTAAAAGCTGCAGTGCCTCCAGAAGAGGGCATCATGAGCACACGTGTGAATCTCCAAGTCACCCTCAGGGAACATGGTTATAGAATTATTGCAAAACCTTCCATTGATATAATGAACTATTGTTGACAGAGCTGAACTCAACATGTATTTGCTTTAGCCTCACTGATCTTGAGGACTTACATGAATGGTTCGCCGACTGGATAGCATGTGTCCGATCAGGGAGGTTCTCAAGGCTAATGAAAAGTGTGCTTTGGTTTGATAATGGTGTCCCTGACTGGACAGGTTTAGGCCATTATTATCTGGTGCTTGGTTTCATGTTAGTCATTTAGCAGACACTCTTATCCAGAGCGACTTGCAGTAGTGAGTACATACGTTTTTCCTACTGATTTGATGTGACGGCTCGACACCAAACTATCCTCCATCCTGACCTGTCATGTGGGCTGCCTGTTTTCTGCATAGGGCATCACAGCAGCCAGTGAGCCTGCATCGGGACGAGTGATTTTGAGTGGCAGAAGGCCTGGGATTAAACGATACAGTGCTGACAGCAACCTTGCCTATCATGTCCACTCAGTGTTTTCCCTATACTGTAGGTCGGCCATGCTGTCTCCCCTGGTGCCATGTGACCTAGATGAGCTAGCTATATTAAGATGAACGCACTAACTGTAAGTCGCTCTGGGTAAGAGTGTCTGCTAAATGACTAACATGTAAGTGCCAATGGGAGAGGGGTGAGGAGGGCTGAAAGAGTGTGAGGAAAAGGGGAGTGAATCAGCATCAGGGAAAGAACACTAATGGTTGGATTGGAGGAGGATCAGTAAACTACATTGTGGATTGGCTGATACAGAACACCTGACTAAATATTAGGTTTAGGCATGATATGGTAATAAACTCACATAGACGTCTAATCCAGTCCATAGAGTTCTGGCGTGTTGGTGGTTGATTTGGAATTGGGCATTAGCGTGTCATGTGCATACCATCCATTTCCTTTAGGATGCATGGGCTTTGTTGGAGGTCTCGCTGCCCCCTCTAACATGCTGACTAGACTGGGGCGCGCACTGCTGAAGGGCAGGGTCCTAAATCCTGCCTGCTGATAGATGTTGGGAAGCTGCCTGCCGAGAGACTGATTTATTCTGATGAAGTCGTTATTGGAGCCATATGGTAGAGATATTTATATCCCAGCATGGCCGTCTGGGGTAGGAGTAAATGGTTAAAAACTTGGAAACAAAGTGTTATCTAACATTTATTGTGTAATTCCAGGTATGCCACTTTACCTCAATTAGCCAGGTTTTGGTCATTCTAACCCCAGGAACCTGCTCTAATTTGGGTTTGTCTCCAGAACGGAGGAGATTAGCCTGCTGCAGGCCAGAGTGGCCGTGGCAGCCGGGGATCCCGGGGTTGGGCAGGGGATCCCGGGGTTGAGCCGAGGATCCCAGGGTTGAGCAGAGGATCCCGGGGTTGGGCAGAGGATCCCGGGGTTGGGCAGAGGATCCCGGGGTTGGGCAGAGGATCCCGGGGTTGGGCAGAGGATCCCGGGGTTGAGCCGAGGATCCCGGGGTTGGGCCGAGGATCCCGGGGTTGGGCCGAGGGTCCCGGGGTTGGGCCGAGGGTCCCGGGGTTGGGCCGAGGGTCCCGGGGTTGGGCAGAGGATCCCGGGGTTGGGCAGAGGATCCCGGGGTTGGGCAGAGGATCCCAGGGTTGGGCAGAGGATCCCGGGGTTGGGCAGAGGATCCCGGGGTTGGGCAGAGGATCCCGGGGTTGGCAGAGGTAGCAACAATAGCACTGACCCAGTTTGGAGCGTAGTTTTGGGCTGCTTTCCCTGTCCTGAATCGGCCCTAATCCTGACCTCCAAATCCATTGTGTACTCGTCTTAGCAGATCTACAGTGTTTCTGCCACAGTGTCTCTGTGTGTGTACACTGACTATACCAAACATTAGGAACACCTTCCTAATATTGAGTTGCCCCCCCCCCCCCCTTGCCCTCAGAACAGCCTGATGTCGTCGGGCATGAACTCTACAAGGAGTAAAAAGCCTTCCACAGGGAAGCTGGCCCATGTTGACTCCCAATACTTCCCACCGTTCTGTCAAGTTGGATGAATGCCCTTTTGGACCATTCTTGATACACACGGGAAACTGTTGAGCGTGAAAAAACCCAGCAGCGTTGCAGTTCTTGAAACACTCAAACTGGTGCGTCTGGCACTTATATCATCCTCATCCAGAGCCAATGGCTAAATCAAACTTTTAGTGCAAACGGGTTCTGAAATGGACTGCCATCACAATGTATAGTAGCCTAACTGGAGACCGAGGAGAGCTAGTTCTTACCTTTCAATGAATACCTTATGTTGTAGGCTGTGTTATGTTGCAGTACTGTGCTGTAGCCGTTGTCTCCTGATATTATTGCTGAAAGACGGCAACATGAATTAACAATGGGACATTGCTGGTGCTACTGTCTGGCTGGATTGCCCTCTGACAGAGAAACTGAGTGGATATTACAGACAGGGTCCAGAGAGCTGGCTGGCTAGCCCTGGGTGAAAAGCCATATTGTCTTCTTGATATCCCATATCTGCAGTTAACCCCCCCCCCCCCAACCCAATTCATGCCAATGCTCCCTCCGTCTCAGTGCTGGTGCTGCACACAGCAGGCCAGGGAGGCAGAGCATAAAGATTGTTCCCAATGAACAGACTGAGGATTAAACCCAGGCCAGGCTCCTTACATGCTGACCACACCAGTTGCGTCGTGTGCACATACATGTTACTCAATCATTGTACCCACACTTCTCCCGCGCGTCAACGAGCGTCTGCGTAGCCAGGTGCTAAAATAGAACTTGGTTCTATTTGTTAAGCTTGACGTGCTGCAAGTCCCGTCTCTCCCATCTCCTCATTGGTTTTTAGGAGCATATACCCATGCTGAACGGAGGTCCACGCTCCAGTTAGTGTTGGTAATGCACCTTAAAGTTGGTTGCCAACCGCCATATAAAGTCCAAAGAAGAAGAAGCCTGAAGGAGGAGAGATTACTAGAAACAAACTTGGTTTACCCTTTTATCTGTGGATTAATTGTCAGAGTAGAGGACCTTATGCCTTTCAGGTAAAATAACAACCCAATGTTTATATCCCAGGACAAATTAGCTAGCAACAGCAAGCTAGCCAGCTAAATTGCTATACATGTTTAATTATTTTCAACCTGTCCCCAAATTAATATAGTTGGTTCACAGTTCGTTTTGATATTTCAACCTGCGTCTGGTGTGGGTGGACAAAATCAACATGTGTACGAAAGCATGTTAGAGGGGGCAGCCAGACCTAAAAGAAACGGATGGTATGCACATGACACGCTAATGCCCAATTCCAAATCAACCACCAACACGCCATTTTCAAAGAACTCTATGGACTGGATTAGACTTCTATGTGAGGTTA
Source organism: Salmo trutta (assembly GCF_901001165.1). Lineage (NCBI taxonomy): Eukaryota > Metazoa > Chordata > Actinopteri > Salmoniformes > Salmonidae > Salmo > Salmo trutta. The sequence continues at coordinate 36,444,932 of NC_042986.1, read as the reverse complement.
TTACCATATCATGCCTAAACCTAATATTTTAGTCAGGTGTTCTGTATCAGCCAATCCACAATGTAGTTTACTGATCCTCCTCCGATCCAACCATTAGTGTTCTTTCCCTGACGCTGATTCACTCCCCTTTTCCTCACACTCTTTCAGCCCTCCTCACCCCTCTCCCATTGGCACTTACATGTTAGTCATTTAGCAGACACTCTTACCCAGAGCGACTTACAGTTAGTGCGTTCATCTTAAGATAGCTAGGTGGGACAACCACATATCAGTCATAGTACGCTACTTTGAGGGATAATTGATCAGCAAAGTCAGTGCTAGTAAGGGGTGAGGAAAGTAAAGTGTGAGTGTTTAATTCACAAAAGGCTTTATTTAAGATACTCATTGAAGAGTTAGGGTTTCAGATGTTTTGGGAAGATGGGCAGGGACTCTGCTGTCCTAGCTTCAGGGGGAATCTGGTTCCACCATTGGGGTGCCAGGACAGAGAAGAGCTTGGACTTTGCTGAGCGGGAGGGCCAAGAGACCAGAGGTTGCAGAACGGAGTACTCAGGTTGGGGTGTAAGGTTTGAGCATCTGGTGCATTAGGAAAGTATTCAGACCCCTTCCCTTTTTCAACAGCCTTATTTTAAAAAAGAATGATGAGGGGGAATAAAAAAATAAAAAAACAATAACAATCTACACACAATACCCCATAGTGACAAAGCGAAAACAGGTTTTCTGACAAATTTGCAAATGTATTAAAAAAAAAACGTATTTACATAAATATTCAGACACTTTTGTATGAGACTAAATTAAGGTGCATTCTGTTTCCTGTTTCCATTGATCATCCTTGAGATGTTACTATAACTTGATTGGAGTCCACCTGTGATTAAATTAAATTAATTGGACATGTTATCAGGGCCCACAGTTGATAGTGCATGTCAGTGCAAAAACCAAGCCATGAGGTTCGAAAGAATTGTTCCTCGAGCTCTGAGACAGGATTGTGTCGAGGCACATATCTGGGGAAGGGTACCAGAAAATGTTTGCAGCATTGAAGGTCCCCAAGAACACAGTGGCCTCCATCATTCTTAAACGGAAGACGTTTGGAACCACCAAGACTCTTCCTAGAGCTGGCCGCCCAGCCAAACTGAGCAATCCGGGGAGAAGGTTCTTTGTCAGGGAGGTGACCAAGAACCCGATGGTCACTCTTGACAGAGCTCCAGAGTTCCTCTGTGGAGATGGGAGAACCTTCCAGAAGGACAACCATCTCTGCAGCACTCCACCAATCAGGGCTTTATAGTAGAGTGGCCAGACGAAAGCCACTCCTCAGTAAAAGGCACATGACAGCCCGCTTGGAGTTTGCTAAAAGGCCCCTGAAGGACGGACCGTGAGAAACAAGATTCTCTGGTCTGATGAAACAAAGATTGAACTCTTTGGCCTGAATGCCAAGTGTCATGTCTGTATGAAACCTGGCACCATCCTTATGGTGAAGCGTGGTGGCAACATCATGCTGTTGGGATGTTTTTCAGCGGCAGGGACTAGGAGAATAGTCAGGATCGAGGGAAAGATGATCGGAGCAAAGTACAAAGAGGTCCTTGATGAAAACCTGCTCCAGGACCTCAGACTGGGGTGAAGGTTCACCTTCCAATAGGAAAATGACCCTAAGACAACACAGGAGTGGCTTCGGGACAAGTCTCTGAATGTCCTTGAGTGGCCCAGCCAGAGCCCGGACTTGAACCCAATCAAACATCTCTGGAGAGACCTGAAAATAGCTGTGCAGTGACGTTCCCCATCCAACCTAACAGAGCTTGAGAGGATCTGCAGAGAAGAATGGGAGAAACTCCCCAAATACAGGTGTGCCAAGCTTGTAGCGTCATACCTACGAAGACTAGGTGCTGTAATCGCTGCCAAAGGTGCTTCAACAAAGTACTGAGTAAAGGGTCTGAAATGCTTATGTAAATGTGATATTTCAATATTTAATTTGTAATCAATTTGCAAAAAAATCTAAACCTGTTTTTGCTTTGTCATTATGTGGTATTATGTGTACATTGATGAAGGGGGGGAAAAAACGATTTAATACATTTTAGAATAAGGCTGTAACGTAACAAAATGTGGAAAAAGTCAAAGGGTCTGAATACTTTCCGAATGCACTGCTCTTAAATGCTAGTAAAACTAAATGCATGCTCTTCAACCGATTGCTGCCCGCCCGACTAGCATCGCTACTCTGGACGGCTCTGACTTAGAATATGTGGACAACTACAAATACCTAGCTGTCTGGTTAGACTGTAAACTCTCCTTCCAGACTCATATTAAGCATCTCCAATCCAAAATTAAATCTATAATCGGCTTCCTATATCGCAACAAAGCCTCCTTCACTCATGCCGCCAAACATGTCTTCGTAAAACTGACTATCCTACCGCTCCTTGACTTCAGCGATGTAATTTACAAAATAGCCTCCAACACTCTACTCAGCAAATTGGATGCAGTCTATCACAATGCCATCCGATTTGTCACCAAAGCCCCATATACAACCCACCACTGCGACCTGTATGCTCTTGTTGGCTGGCCCTCGCTACATATTTGTCGCCAAACCCACTGGCTCCAGGTCATCTATAAGTCTTTGCTAGGTAAAGCCCCGCCTTATCTCAGCTCACTGGTCTCCATAGCATCACCCACTCGTAGCACGTGCTCCAGCAGGTATATTTCACTGGTCATCCCCAAAGCCAATACCTCCTTTGGCTGCCTCTCCTTCCAGTACTCTGCTGCCAATGACTGAAACGAATTGCAATAATCACTGAAGCTGGAGTCTTATATCTCCCTCACTAATTATAAGCATTAGCTGTCAGAGCAGCTTACCGATCACTGCACCTGTACACAGCCCATCTGTAAATAGCCCAACCAACTACTTCATCCCCATAAAAATGTTTTGCTCTTTTGCACCCCAGTATCTGTACTTGCACATCATCATTTGCACATCTATCACTCCAGTGTTAATGGTAAATTGTAATTATTTCGCCACTATGGCCTATTTATTGCCTTACCTCCCTAATCGTAATACATTTGCACACACTGTATATCGATTTTTCTATTGTGTTATTGACTGTACGTTTGTTTATCTCATGTGTAACTCTGTAGTTTGTGTCGCACTGCTTTGCTTTATCTTGGCCAGGCCGCAGTTGTAAATGAGAACTTGTTCTCAACTGGCCTACCTGGTTAAATAAAGGTGAAATAAAAAATAAACAAAGCCTGAAGGTAGGGAGGGGCAGTTTCTCTTGTTGCTCCGTAGGCAAGTACCATGGTCTTGTAGTGGATGCGAGTTTTGACTGGAAGCCGGTGGAGTTTTTACAGAGGAGCAGGGTGACATGGTAGAATTTGTTCAACCTACTGGCCCACCTGACCTTCTAAATGCAATTACAAAGTGCTACTGAGTGCCCAGATGACCCTGAGAGCTTTGTGCATACCAAGCAAGAAACACACTCCCTCCCCCTTCTTCCTCCACGTCTCTCTCGAGCTCCCATTCACACCGCCTCTCCACTCCCTCAGTCTCTCTCCCTCTCTCCCTCCCCCTCTCACACACATTCTCCTCCCATCTTTTGATGGGACCAGCTGCTGCTATCGAAAAAATTCAGTCGTTCCTTGTGGGCTCTCCTCTCCGTTCTGTCGCTGCCCCCTCTCCGCCATCATATCTCCACCACTACCGCCCCTTTCACAGACAACACAGGGACAGACAGCGCTCTTCTCTCCTTTCTCTGGCTGACAAAATGACAGCCGTTATGGACCTCAACCAGATTGCCATTGCTTGTTCGGCCATTGCTGTGGTGGTGAGTAAGACTGTCTGTTAGATTGTGTGGGGTTGTGTTTATTGCTGACACCATCGCCAGTCACCCTCAGTGGCCTGCCTGTTGCTTGCGCTCTGACCCTGAGCAGCAGTGTGTTTGTTATCTCTGGGTTGTTTCTCAGGGGTGTGATCTCTATGGCATGGGAAGGGGGTTGTTAGGCTGTGTGGTGATGTGGGTGAGCGTATGACTGAGGAAACAAAAAACCTGCTGCGCATATTTCTGCTAGTGAGTGTGACTATGTTGTGTTCGTGACAAAGAAATAATGCATCTGTCTTTGTCTCTGTCTCTCTGTGTGTGTGTGTGCGTGTGTGTGTGTTTTATGCACCCTCTTACTGATGCCGATCCAGCGAAAGGTGAATGAACAGTGTTGTCAGTGTATCAATACACCAGGCAGGTAAAGGGTTTGTCACAGTCAGGGGCCTTGAGAATATCAATCAGACTGAGGGAAATGTGACAGGCGTCTACCAAGTGGAAGGCATTGCGAAGGTGGGAGAGTACAGAGACTGCATTGTTTACCCCATCTAGTGGAGTGAAGGGTGTGACAAGACGAATGGGGGTGGGGTTTAGTCTTGGGGGGGTGGGGTTTAGTCTTGGGGGGGTGGGGTTTAGTCTTGGGGGGTGGGGTTTAGTCTTGGGGGGTGGGGTTTAGTCTTGGGGGGGTGGGGTTTAGTCCTGGGGGGTGGGGTTTAGTCCTGGGGGGTGGGGTTTAGTCTTGGGGGGGTGGGGTTTTGAGGAAAAGGGAAAGTCTCCTCTCTCCTTAAAGATGAAGTCCTCCATCTCTGCATTCCCTGTGGTTGCAGAGATCGAATATGACACCGCTTGTTTTCCAGTCCTACTGGCTGTGTGTGGTTCATGCAGCATGTCTGAGGGAGAGATTAGCCTAACCACCAGCTGGGACCAGTTGTAGTTTTTAAATGGACGCTCTGCTTGATGAGTCACTGCCTGGTTCCACTGTGTGGACTGGACCTGACTGGTTCCTGCACTTCCTTCACTTCCTTCACTGCGTTCAGTGGTGGTGTGGTCCTGCCTAGACTAAAACACAGACTCCTACCACACAATGGGTTAGGTTATCCATCTCTCCTCCCTGTCTCTCTTGCTCCAGGCTACTGGGAGATTTTTTTATTTTTTTTATTTGTTGACAATTTCAAACACATTACAACCACACATGGATACAGTACAATGCCATTAACATCATTGAGGATGACAACAAAAAGTTTAAACGTATTCTATTGTGGTCCTCATGAAAATACATGAAAACAAAATATACACGATTATAACATGAAAACAAAATGCTTCTCAAATTCATCTCAATGGGGAGGAAAAACCATAAAAGGAATAAAATAGATTACCAAGTAACGTTAATTGAAACGATGATACTTTCTTTAAGCCTATGCCGTTTTAAAGCATTTTGTCCATGAACCATTTGTTAAAACTCCCTATCGTAAGGAGGGTTTGGTACACCATTCCGTTCCTCTGCACCAGTGTTAAGGACAGAGCTCAGCGGTCTGATAGTGACAACACGGAATCTAGTGTGATGGCTATGAGAGTCTCTCATGAAGTTAAAATAACCAGACAGGTAACTGGGGGTAAGGTCATGTATAACTTTTAAAAACCTTCTACAGTTTGAGATCAACTGGAAGCCAGTTAATGTTCCTGGAATGATTAGGATCAATGTGTGTCCTAGGGCTGAGCTTGAGTATAATTCTCATTCATTTGTTTTGGTCTGTTTTGAAGTTTGTCCTTCAGATTTTAGGGTTATGGCATTGAACAATGAGATACAAGCATAGTCATAGCGGCACTGTATCAGAGATGTTGCTAGGGTCCTCATAGTCTCTGTATCCAGGAACTTGGCCTCCCTTGTCAGGAACTTTTTCCTGGAGTGAACCTTCCAAATGACCTTCAGAGCCATGAGTTCACCTGTCATGTGTTGGTCTAGTTCACATCCCAGAGCATTTTTCCTTCACCTCTACACCATTACACTTGACTAAGAAGTTGGAAGAGTTTCTCACTTTGTGTTTGTAACCAAACAGGATACATTCTGTCTTCCCTAAATGCAGACTGTTTGTTGTCGGATAACCTCTTCCTGACTTTGGTCAGTTGGCTGCTTTAGGTTATTTTCAATGGTCTCCTTTTCCTAATGTGAAACCAAGTGGGCATCATCAACCACATACAGGAACAGAGAGCATGAACAGGCAGAGTCCATGTCATTTAGGTAGAGTAACAAATCGAAGACCCCAAAATGCTCCCCAGGGTTACATCACAGTTTATCTCCTTAGCGTCAGACGGTGTCCTGCCCACATCCACCCTTTGAATCATATCAATTAGGTATGACGTCACCCATAATAAGGAGCTGTTGCCAAACCAATTATGTTCAGTTGGTATAACTAAATATCATGGTTCAGAGTATCAAATGCTTTTTGTATGTCAAGCATGACCATAGCACAGAAGTTGCCCTTTGTGTGAATTCAATTTCATGCTTGATAAAATCTGTCAAGTATAGCAAACAAGTGTCAGTAGAATAGGATTGTCTAAAACCCAGACTGAAGGTCATATACAATGTTATGGTCATCAGTGTACTTTAGGATCTGTTCATGGAGTGCACATTGTAAAACATTTGACAACACACTGAAGATTGACACTGGTCTGTAGTTCCCTTGTTCAACTTGGCTTCCTTTCTTGTATAAAGGAACAGCTCTTGCATGTTTAAACTCTTGTGGTACTTTTCCATGTTGAATGGAAAGACTGATGTGTATTTTTACATGACGTCCAATAGGAACAGCAGCATCACTTAGGAATCTAGCTGGGATCCAATCGTGTTCCTTTCTGTTTGTCAAGATCTTTAAACATCTTTGTAACAGTTGAAACCTCGTAAATGCAAACTGTCCTTCGGAGATGCCCTTGGCTGAATAATAGGTTTCAATAGGATGGTTTCCAAAGGTTCCGGAGTATTCTGGGAGTTGGTCAATAAGGTTGCTGGTAATGGTGGTGGAAAACTCTTGAATGTTTATCAGAACACCTGCCTCTCCTGCTGCCTCATTTAGCATAAAGTGGCTCTACAAAACAACACCACCAACATGATGATTGCCATGTTGCTTTTCTCTCTATAATATGGAAAAGCAGGATCCGCGTTGTCGTGGTAACCGATAGTGTTCAGCTTTTCTCTTTAACTTGTTCCGTATTAAGTGCCTCCTCTCGGTTTGTCTTTGTTGTCGTTCAGAGGGGGTGAATTTTAAGCTTTTACCAATGAATACTAACATTTTAGGCTTTCATCAAAACAAAAATAGTATGGCTATTGTTTACACCTCAAACCCCCTCAAATGCCGCCTCAGATCCACATGCCCCTTTGAGAAATGGGTCCAAACTTGCAGTGCTCTCTGAATGACACGATCTCGACCAAGGGTCGGTAGTAGGGCTAGGAATTACCAGTATTATTCTATATGTATTGCAACTCGATTTTGTGATTCGATGGTTCCCGAACATATTGCTCACGATATGTCTGCTGCAGAGGGACAAGAGAGCCATAAGAAAACGTGTTTTGATCTGTCATGGAAATGAAAGTGCTGAAAACAAACTGGCTCCCTATTTAAAAACTAGAGATCAATCTATGAAGGAAAAACATGAGTTTTTACTAGAGGTACTGCCAACTAGCGCAAAAATATTGTCAAAATGATACAATATATCATCAAAAATAATATCCAATTATATAACTTTATCAATTTTCCCCCTATCACTAAGGGGTAGGCAACTATATTGAGACGTGGGACGATTTCTGTCTGCGTGGATAGTTGGGTGGCCGTAACATAATTATAATTTGTACACTGCAAATTGGCCACAACTAAGCCAAAAAATAGGTTATATTTGAAGATAAGTTAACACTTTATTTGAATAGTCCGTCTATCTACTAACCCTAGCTCTCTCTTAACCCTTATCTTAACCCTAACCTAAATCCTAACCCTTATTCTAACTGTAACCTTTGCAAGCAGTTGCTTGTCAACAGATAGTATGATCATTTACAGATGGACTATCAACAAACTATCTGGACTATCCAAACAAAGTGTGACTGAAAATAACAATCATTTCATACCTTGATTACATTGAGACACGATCACATTTTTTAAGTACATTTTTTACAAAAAAAGCCCATTCTTCTCAGGATACTGCTGCAGCAGATACCCTCTCATCACATGACCCCTCCATTGTGACAAGCCAGATATCAGCAGTGCACAGCCGCTCAACCTCGTGCCAGGAATACATGAAACAGTTATTGGGACTGCTGCTGTTTTCAAAGCATCGAGTGCTTTGTTTTGTTTGGTCAAGGCCACCATTGACTCGGAAGCTATTTGAGGTCATTGACGTTTCAGAAGAAAAAGCAATGTTGCTTTTTGTCTTTCTCTCAGGCTTCCATTTCATCTGGTAGATAAAAGCCCCAGGCAACAAAATCTATTTCTCTTTGTTTTTTTGTGGCAATCCTTGTCTACTGAAGCCTCTTTGATCAGAGTCGTCATGTTCAACATGGTTACAGGTGTCTGTATGAGGGACCAGGCTGAAGGCACCTCACATGTATCCTCCATCTCTCACAAACACAACCTTTCACACAGCCAAGCCCTTTAACCACAGCTTCTATTTATACTCCTCCTCACCCAGATAGGAGTGTGACTCCAGGTGCCAGCGCAGCTGAGGGAGGTGTTTATACAGGGGTTCAACAACTACAATCCATATTGTGTTGTATAGCTATTGTATTTGCTTTTTGCAGACATTGCTGAACAGACTGGTTTAGCCTAATCTCAAACCTACCCCCTCCCAGACCCCATTGTGTTGCTCAATGTTCTGGTGACGTCGCTGATTCTGAACAGTTGTTGAGAGGGCCTCATGTCTCAGTGTGGCATCCTTCCATCCAGTTTAGATCTCTGACGCAGTACGGCCCTCGAACCACCGTCTCTGTGGTTTTCAGCTGCACCAATGGACGGAAGCTGAACACTGACATAGCCACATGCCTTTAGTAGTGTTCCTATATTTGGGTCTCTGCTTGTATATTGGTTTACTCGCTAAAACTAAATGACCACCACGCCATTATTGCTACCAGACAGAAACCTGCCTCACACTAGGCTGTAGTAGCACTGTGCTTACTAGTAAACTATATGATTGTATTACACCTCTATATGCATTGCCTTCATGAACTTTTTGATGTTGTGTTCCTGTGTTGAATATACGGCATATGTGGAAAAAGAACTCGACCTATATGTACATCCTACCTCAACTAACCGGTGCCCCCGCATATTGACTCTGTACCGGTACCCCCCTGTATATATTGTTATTTTTAACTGCTGCTCTTTAATTACTTGTTACTTTTATCTCTTATTCTTGTCCATATTTTTGGGAAGTGCACTGTTGGTTAGGGCTTGTAAGTAAGCATTTCACTGTAAGGTCGACACCTGTTGTATTGGCATGTGACTAATACCATTTGATTTGAAGTTGTGACCTGTTAAATGACATTTAATGTTGAATTAGCGTCAGGCCTAAAGGCTTCAGATGTTATCTGTGGACGGACAGAGATTCCCATCCCCACAGAAATAGATTAGCCAGACGTTATCTGTGGACGGACAGAGATTCCCATCCCCACAGAATTAGATTAGCCAGATGTCAGATGTTATCTGTGAGACGGACAGGTAGTGGGCCCTCTACTTATCCGTGTCCGTGTCCGTGTGTGTGTGCGTGCGTGCGTGCGTGCGTGCGACTACAGTGTGCACATATGCGTCTGCTGTGGTGCCGACAGCACCTCCTGACATTAGCCATGCCGCTCACACGTAGCGCTCATTGGGACCACAGAGATATGGGTCATGATGATCCAGCCAGTCAGTTTTCATTCTAGGTCATCCTCTGGGCTACCTGCTAAAGAGGACCCAGTTTTCATTCTAGGTCATCCTCTGGGCTACCTGCTAAAGAGGACCCAGTTTTCATTCTAGGTCATCCTCTGGGCTACCTGCTAAAGAGGACCCAGTTTTCATTCTAGGTCATCCTCTGGGCTACCTGCTAAAGAGGACCCAGTTTTCATCAGTACTACTGTATGACCTGCACGTCCTGAAATTATTTTCTCTCTCCTGACACTTAGCCTCGCTAACTGAGGAAGTGATTTTCTCTCTCCTGATGCTTAGCCTCGCTAACTGAGGAAGTGATTTTCTGTCTCCTACTGACACTTTGAAAATCACTTCCTCAGCGAGGATGTCTGCTCCTCGGTGTATGAATAAATAATGAATACATGTTTTTTTCTCAAATCCGCACCTGTATAGTGCTATGACTGACTGGCACTAAAAGGCTGGCTCTAAGCTACAGACACCGCCGGCCATGACCCAGGCCATGCTGTCTTGTGTTTCAGGAGCATGACATCGAGACCCCCCATGGTGTTCTGCACGTGACGATGAGGGGCACCCCCAAGGGCAACAGACCAGTCATCCTCACCTACCATGACATTGGTCTCAACCGTGAGTGTACACACACACACACACACACACACACACATTCAGACTCTCATTGGCCTAGATAGGCTTTGAAATCTCTCCAAACACCCCTAACATGCATATTATCACAGGTGAATTGTCATTAGAACAGTTGGCGCTGTAGAGATGTAAGAAACTGGAGGGTTGAAGGTAGAAATCTCCTTGAGCATTGGGGATATGAGCCAGTATGTCAGACTGGATTGCTCCACCAGTTGGCTGCCTCATTTTAAACAACACTGAGTGTTTCAGTATATTTCTTGGGTGATTACTGGTATGAGATGGGATTTATTGACATGCTCAATATTACATTGTGTTGTCATTTTTGTTACATGTCAATTTGAGTAGGACCCATGCATGAGGTGACTTTAAACAGTGCCTGGTCTCTCTCCCCCCTGCAGATAAGTCCTGTTTCAACACACTGTTCAACTTTGAGGACATGCAGGAGATCACATCACACTTTGCTGTGGTCCATGTGGACGCCCCAGGACAGCAGGAGGGTGCACCCCCATTCCCCACAGGGTAAGAGACCAGTTCACTCATCAAGTCATCATGTAATAATATCACCACAAGTATCAACACAGTCATGATTGATATTGTAGACCTGAATAAATGGTGACTATGTCATCAGAGCCAGAGTGAACCATGAGGTCCTCTGGCTGCACCTCCTTCATATGCCCCCCACTGACTCCACCCCTTCCCCTGACTCCACCCCTTCCCCTGGCCCCCCGCCTCCCCTGGCCCCCCGGCCCCCCGCCTCCCCTTCCTCTGTGTGAGTGAAAGGACCGTTTCAGACCAGGAGTCAGACGGCCGGCCAGAACATGACATGGTGTCTGGATAGAATAGGTGTCTGGCTTTGGACTTTCATCAACTTGATAGGAGGGTGTGTTGCTCCAGGTGTCTTGTAGTGTCCCTGGTCATCAGTCCATTTTAAAAAACTAAACAGAAAGAGTCTGTTTCAATAACTAGTGCCAGTTACCTCACCAAGGCAGACCTATTGTACCTCAGCGATCCTGGTCCTACCGCTGTCTGTCTGTCCCAGGTACCAGTACCCTACAAACCTATCTGTCTGTTTGTCCCAGGTACCAGTACCCTACAAACCTATCTGTCTGTCTGTCCCTCCCAGGTACCAGTACCCTACAAACCTATCTGTCTGTCTGTCCCTCCCAGGTACCAGTACCCTACAAACCTATCTGTCTGTTTGTCCCTCCCAGGTACCAGTACCCTACAAACCTATCTGTCTGTTTGTCCCTCCCAGGTACCAGTACCCTACAAACCTATCTGTCTGTCTGTCTGTCTCTCCCAGGTACCAGTACCCTACAAACCTATCTGTCTGTCTGTCCCTCCCAGGTACCAGTACCCTACAAACCTATCTGTCTGTCCCTCCCAGGTACCAGTACCCTACAAACCTATCTGTCTGTTTGTCCCTGCCAGGTACCAGTACCCTACAAACCTATCTGTCTGTTTGTCCCTCCCAGGTACCAGTACCCTACCATGGATGAGTTGTCTGAGATGCTTCCGTCTGTCATGACTCAGCTGAAGTAAGTTCTCCTGCAGTGTTTCCATCATAGATATAGAACCCTATATTGTCTATGGTTTCCATAACTACCTCTTACACTGTCGTTTAATGACTTTAATTGTTGTCTTGTCTTCATTGAGGCTTCTATTTTTCTCTCCCCTTTCCCCAGGGTGAACAGTGTGATTGGGATTGGAGTTGGAGCTGGAGCCTACATCCTGTCCAGACTGGCTGTAAGTCCCCATTCCTCCTAGTCCTCCATTTATCACCTGAACTCCTGCTCACCCACAGCACCTGCTTCTTTCCAAGCATATAACAGGATCATTTGTTAAGACAGAGGTCTTAAAGGGATAATTTGAGATTTTGGCAATGATGACCTTTATCTACTTCCCCAGAGTCAATTGAACGTGTGGATGCCATTTTTATGTCTCTGTCCAGTATGAAGGAAGTTCGAGGTAGTTTCACGAGACAGTGCTAGCTAGCGTAATTACTGGAAATCTATGGTATCTGCTAGCATCTGCACTACTCAGTAAGTCCTCTGTCTTCAATAATAACTGGGCTGAACAAGGATGAACAGAGCAGTCTCTATCGACATCTCCACTAACAAAATCATTTTACAACGTCTTCAACATAGATAAGGCATACTTTCACAAACGCTCTCTTTCCCTCTCTTGTTGTTGTACATTCCTCTCTCATGCGGTCTGTGTGTATCTAACCTAATGTAGCCGGTGTAAAAGTGTATCCATCTTGGGTACGAGCCAGAAAAAACAGACGCAATGGAACAATATGGTCGTTGCAGATAATTACCACAGCGCAGCGTCCCATATAGTTCTTGACTTGATTCGTCTCATGAATGATTCGATTTCTCTGTAGAGAAACGGCGCGTTGGGCTCACAAAAATAAATTATGCTGAATAAAAATATAAACGCAACATATAAAGTGTTTCATGAGCTGAAATAAAAGATCCCAGAATTTTCCATACCATTCCAAAAAGCTTAATTCTCTCCAATTTTGTGCAGAAATTTGTTTACATCCCTGTTAGTGAGCATTTCTCCTTTGCCAATATAATCCATCCCCCTGACAGGTGTGGCATATCAAGAAGCTGATTAAACAGCATGGTCATTACACAGATGCACCTTGTGCTGGGGACAGTAAAAGGCCACTCTAAAATATGTGGTTGTCACACAAGACAATGCCAAAGATGTCTTAAGTTTTTTGAGGGAACGTGCAATTGGCATGCTGGCAGCAGGAATGTCCACCAGAGCTGTTGCCAGATAATTTAATGTACATTTCTCTACCATAAACCACCTCCAACGTCGTTTTATAGAATTTGGCAGAACGTACAACCGGCCTCACAACCTCAGACCATGTGCAATCACACCATCCCAAGACCTCCACATCTGGCTTTTTTATCTGTGGGATCGTCTGAGACCAGCCACCTGGACAGCTGATGAAACCGAGGAGTATTTCTGTCTGTAATGAAGCCCATTTGTACGGAAAAACTCATTCTGATTGGCTGGGCCTGGATCCCCAGTGGGTGAGCCTATGCCCTCCCAGGTCCACGCATGGCTGCTCCCCCTGCCTTGTCATGTGAAATTCATAGATTAGGGTCTAATGAATATGTTTCAATTGACTGATTTCCTTATGATCTGTAACTCAGTGAACTTGTTACGTTTAATTTTTATTTTTGTTCAGTGTAAATGGAATTCAAGTAACTGAACAATTAGTTGTTTAATAACAAACTAAATGTCTGTTAATCACTCAGCACTAGTGTGTGAGTGTGGGTGGAAGCGTGCGGCAGGTAGCCTAGCGGTTAAAACCGTTGGACCAGTAACCGAGAGGTCGCTTGTTCGAATCCCCGAAACCGACTAGGGGGGAGATCTGTCTGTGGCCTTGAGTAAGGCACTTAACCCTACATTTGTGTGCTGCCCTGCTTCCTCTGCTGCTGGGCCCTGCTGCTGGGCCCTGTCTTTGACTCCTTTGGTCCTCTATGTTCTGCACAGTACGGTCAGTAGAGTAACCCTCTATCCTCTCTTCAGCTCAATGAGCCGGCCCTGGTTGAAGGTCTGGTCCTCATCAATGTGGACCCCTGTGCAAAGGGCTGGATGGACTGGGCTGCCTCCAAGGTAAGAACGTGCTCACACACACACATTACTATGCTAACTCTGTGCATTTTAGAGTCATACTAGATTGGCACGTTGGAACATAATTATTTGTTCTTTGTTTTAGATGTCCGGCTGGACCAGCAACCTGGTGGACATAGTGATGGCCCACCACTTCAGTGATGTGAGTCAGAGGGCTGTCTGGAGGGGTGGGAGCCTGGGATGGGACAGAGGGAAAGGGCTATGCAGACTTTTCTGACGTGCAAACGGATATTTAATTTCAGAATAAGTTAATGGTTTAGTTAAGGATCAGTTACTGGCTGAATACTGTGGGTGGTTGAAAGTGAACTCTTTGCCCCCTCAGGATGAGCTGTCTGACAACCAGGAGATCACCCAGACGTATCGGCTGCACATCGCCCAGGATATCAACCAGGAAAACCTGGCCCTCTTCTGCAATGCCTACAACAGGTACAGTACTCTACATAGAACCCCAAGAGTAACTGGCTGTACATTTTGGGTAGAAATTGTAGATGGGTTGATTGGTTGATCTATTTGTTATGACAGCCGTCGGGACTTGGAGATTGAGAGGCCTGTCAGCGGTCTGACTGACGACACGGTGAACACACTGACGTATGTAAACATGCTGCAGACTGTGTTACTTCAGCTCCGTCTTATTGCCTATGGACTGTATGTCAGTTGTTGTTTTTTATAAACTGGCTGGTTCGAGCCCTGAATGCTGATTGGCTGACAACCGTAGTATATCAGACCATATACCACAGGTAAGAAAAAATATGTATTTTTGCTGCTCTAATTACGTTAGTAACCAGTTTATAATAGCAATAAGGCACCTTGGGGGTTTGTGGTATCTGACCAATATACCACGGCTAAGAGCTGTGTCCAGGCACTCTGCGTTGCGTCGTGCATTAAGAACAGCCCTTAACCGGTTGTCCCTCCTGTCTCTCCATCCAGATGCACTTCTCTGCTGGTGGTTGGTGACACGTCCCCGGCAGTCGATGCAGTGGTGGGTGCCCACTTTATCTCCATGGCAACACAGTAGCGAATAAGCCAGAGGGTCTGATTCCAATACAAAGTATCCACCCCCCTCATGGACAGCGTGTTCGGTCTATAGAGACGGGGGTTGAGGTCACTAACCTTTCTGAATAGGAGGGGCCAGAACCCTGTCTAAACTGCTGTTGTATCTCTTCTTTTCTTGTTTACAGGTTGAATGCAACTCAAGGTTAAATCCAACCAAAACAACCCTTCTTAAGGTGCGTTCAGTTACTCTTTTGTTGTTAGAAATAGGAGTGGTACTGCTATGTGGTCCCTGCTGTTGTGCTCTTTAGTAATGCACATGATCTGAATGGTACGTACAGCAGGTTCAGCATTCTTCCATGTGTTCATAGGCCAGTGAATGTTAAGGTGTTTTGACTAACGGCATGGTCCTGTCTGTGAGATTCTCCACTCTGGTCATGCTCTGGTTACTTCCCTATAGATGCAAGACTGTGGTGGGCTTCCTCAGGTCATCCAGGTGAGTCATGAACTAGTTTTGTGTTTAGCTTAAACTACACTTAAGTGGTCCTCTGTAACTCAGTTGGTTAGAGAATGGCGCTTGCAATGCCAGGACCGCGAGTTTGATTCCCAGCACCACCCGTACATAAAATGTATGCATTACTGTAAGTCGCTTTGGATACACGCGTCTGATTAATATATGCCATTTAGCAATGTCAACTGTTACTTAATTGAGTTTTATTTCAAACGGCTCCGTTTAACGGATGCGTTTTCTGTTTGTGTCTTACAGCCGGGTAAACTCGCGGAGGCCTTCAAATACTTTGTCCAGGGAATGGGTTACAGTGAGTACTGCTCTTTACAATCCTCTGTCATTGTTTCCTTCTCCTTCAGTCGTCTCTGGTGTCAGACTTGGTTTTTTTCATGTCCTGGTTGTCTCAGTCTGTTCCATGTCCTGTTTGCTGAAGTCCACCTCTATCTCAGAATGAGACCTCAGTCCAACTGATATCCTATAGAACACAACCCTTTCAGGCAGCAGCCCTCCCCATGTGGGCATCACACACAGACACACACAGAAGACACTCTTATACAGAGTGACTTACAGTTGAGTGCCATGCTCAAGGGCACATCGACAGATTTGTCACCTAGTCGGCTCAGGGATTGGCCCAACGGTCTTAACCGCTAGGCTACCAGCCACACACACATTTGTGCCCTAAACTAAGGCTAATGTAGCATTCATGTAGCACAAGAATAGAGCAGAACCCCAGTATCTACAAAACAACATGTACTGGATGTCCAAGGATGACGTTTCTGACAGCCAATTGTTGCATAAGCATACAAACCATTACTGGTAACTGACGAGGGAACTAACCTCAAACTAACCTTGTTTCCTGTCTGTTTGCAGTGACTCTTAACAACGGGTGTAAGTAGTGTGATGCTGAATAAATAAATTACATGCAGCATGGTCTTCCCTTGAACATACATTACATTGCCAAAAATATGTGGACACCCCTTCAAATTAGCGTATTTGGCTATTTAAGCCACACACGTTGCTGACGTGTATAAAATCGAGTACACCGCCATGCAATCTCCATAGACAAAGAGTAGAATTGCCCGCACTGAAGACCTCAGTGATCTTCAATGTGGCACGTCAAAGGATGCCACCTTTCTAACAAGTCAGTTCGTCACATTTCTGTCCTGCTAGAGCTGCCCCGGTCAACTGTAAGTGCTGTTATTGTGAAGTGGAAACGTTTAGGAGCAACAACGGCTCAGACGCAAAGTGGTAGGCCACACAAGCTCACAGAACGGATCCGCCGAGTGCTGAAGCATGTAGCGTGTAAAAATCGTCTCTTCAGTTGCAACACTAACTAGAGAGTTCCAATCTGCCTCTGGAAGCAACATCAGCACAAGAACTGTTTGTCAGGAGCTTCATGAAATGGGTTTCCATGGCCGAGCAGCTGCACACAAGCCTAAGATCACCATGCGCAATGCCAAGCATCGGCTGGAGTGGTGTAAAGTTCACCACCATTGGACTCTGGAGCAGTGGAAACGCGTTCTCTGGCGTGATGAATCACGCTTCACCATCTGGCAGTCCGGCGGGCGAATCTGGATTTGGCGAATGCCAGGAGAACACTACCTACCTAAATGTGTAGTGCAAATTGTGAAGTTTGGTGGAGGAGGAATAATGCTCTGGGGCTGTTTTTAATGGTTCAGGCTAGGCCCCTTAGTTCCAGTGAAGGGAAATCTTAATGCTACAGCTTACAATAACAATTAGACCAGGGATCATAAACTAGATCCAGCCGTGGGCCGATTTTATTTCTTGAGCGGATGGTCGGGGGGACCGTAACATAAGTACTAATCATTTGTAGACTGTAAATTGACCGCAAGAAGATCAAACATATATTTGACTAAAACAATCATTTCAAACCTTGCTTACTTTTTGTGTACGATCACATGTCTCTCTATTGTGCTTGGGAATACTTGGAAACAGATTTTTTTAAATTAATATGGAGACAATTTCCTGGTGTTTTTACAGTAATTTATGTCCAACAACGAAAATTCTACACCAGAAAACTTGGGAGTCAAATAAAATCCAAATTCCGCCCACGGGCTGCCAGTTGGGGAACCCTGTTATGACGATTCTGTGCTTCCAACTTTGTGGCAACAGTTTGGGGAAGGCCCTTTCCTGTTTCAGCATGACAATGCCCCTGTGCACAAAGCGAAGTCCATACAGAAATGGTTTGTTGAGATCGGTGTGAAAGAACTTGACTGGCATGCACAGAGCCCTGATCTCAACCCCATCGGACACCTTTGGAACACTGACTGCGAGCCAGGCCTAATCGCCCAACATCACTAATGACCTCACTAATGCTCTTGTGGCTGAATGGAAGCAAGTCCCCGCAGCAATGTTCTAACATCTAGTAGAAAGCCTTCCCAGAAGAGTGGAGGCTGTTATAGCAGCAAAGGGAGGAACAACTCCATATTAATGCCCATGAATTTGGAATAAGATGTTCGACGAGCACGTGTCCACCTACTTTTGGCAATGTAATATACCTTGGTGTGTGGGATGATCTGTAAACACACACCTGAGAATGGTTCCTTCCCCCAGGTCTTAAGATGCAGTGCCCTAAACAGGGAGGGTGTTTACAGACCTACCCTTTTAACGCTGTGGTTCATTTAGGCCTGCTGAGAGCTGATCAGGCTTGTTGAATGATAATCCTATTAGAAACGGACCACGTATTGGGCACTGTATCTTAGAACGGCCCAATTCCATTGGCTGTCTTTGATCATTTTGAGACACTTGAATCTCTCTATTTATTTATTTAAATTTTTTTGCGCTTCAAAATGTTTATTTTGTTCCTATAAACATTTACAGGTTTGAGTTGCTAGCTCACAGAGTGGAAAATGGAAGGTGTTACAGTGAGGTCAGAGTAAAAGCTGCTTGATTATGACAATAGTCTCAATTAGTTTTTGTTGTTCTCCCTCTGGAATCTTCATCTGAACATGAAGCCTTCTGTACCTGTGTAAACCTCACTGGCAAAACCCTGCACCCCCTTCCACCCCTCGCCTGGCTTGCCCTCACCATCCTTACCCCTGGCCCTCTCCCCATCTCCCCTGGCCTTCACCTACCCTCCCCTGGTCCTCACCCCTCCAGTGAGGGCTGACTGAGGCTCCAGTGGTTCTCCAGGTATGGTAATGTCAGTGGCAGATTAGTGTTCTCATTAAAGGCTGCTCTTAAGCCCCACAGCATGGCCTGCCCTGGGGACCTGTCTGGAATCCTGTGAGCCCTGCCCCCCTGCCCTGGGGACCTGTCTGGAATGCTGTGAGCCCTGACCCCCTGCCCTGGGGACCTGTCTGGAATCCTGTGAGCCCTGCCCCCCTGCCCTGGGGACCTGTCTGGAATCCCGTGAGCCCTGACCCCCTGCCCTGGGGACCTGTCTGGAATCCTGTGAGCCCTGAGCCGCCTGGCCAGCCTGTTGTGCTCTGCTCTGCTGGAAATGTGCAGCTTGGGTTTGTTCTGCTGCTGCAGGGACACTCACATGGTGCTGCTGGAGGGTAAAGTCAGGAGAGCAGGGCCTCAGAGAACCATGCTGCCTCCGCACAGCACTCACATGGTGCTGCTGGAGGGTAAAGTCAGGAGAGCAGGACCTCAGAGAACCACGCTGCCTCCGCACAGCACTCACATGGTGCTGCTGGAGGGTAAAGTCAGGAGAGCAGGGCCTCAGAGAACCACGCTGCCTCCGCACAGCACTCACATGGTGCTGCTGGAGGGTAAAGTCAGGAGAGCAGGGCCTCAGAGAACCATGCTGCCTCCGCACAGCACTGTGGGAAGGAAGATTTGTCGTTGCCTTATTCCAAATCCTACCCTCTGAGGGTGACCATTGATGTTTTGTCTGCAACAAGTGACTACAGAGGCACTCCAAGCGGCCCCCTAGAACCTCCTCATTCTTCCACCTCTTGGAGGTCTGTTTTCCTGCTTGAAGAGTTATTCTGGATACCCATCCTAGTTATTGAAATAAACTAGAATTTTCAATGGAATACAGTATAGCTTGAAAAACTATTTTCACTCATCAAACCCTGAAAGCCCTCCTTTATGTTGTTTTTCTTGTGAACCCTGTCTCTGTTGAGGTGTTAAGTATGGTGGTTTCCTCGCCGTCTTAGCTTTCACATCACACATTATGCTCTTCGCCCACACCAAGCAATAGCACGTTTCAGAAAGGACCTCCCCTTTCTGAGAATACCTAAACATTGAAACAGTTGAGGACATTGTGAGCTTTCACAAACACATAATTGTGGCATACTGTAGGAGGTTTGTAACTCTGTAGCGTTCAGGCTGCGCCTTCTGTCAGCTGGCTCATCCCAGTAGCTCAGTGTTGTGTTGAAAGGAGAGCACTAAGCTAGCAGGAGATTGGTTTGAGTGTGAATAGATGAGCAGTAGAGCTGGGACGATAAACTGAAAATGATCGACACCGACCGTACCACATCCATTTTACTGACACCGATAATCCCAATAAGTAGCTTACTAGAGAAATGTGAAGTTTAAAGGAAATAAGTCTGCTAATATGGGCTAACGGTACAATTGATAGTAACAACATTCAAAGTAGTAGTGCTGATAGTATGGTAATTATAAAAGTAGGCTAACAAGTGTACATGAATGTTATAAACGTATCGTTCTATTTATGGTTATTGTGATAATTCAGTCAATTTATCGTTCTGTGGATTTGTGTCCATAACGCCCAGCTTTACTGAACAGTCAAGTGCTCTTTGAGGCCCTGCTTGAATGTTGTTTGAATGGTTACTTTAGCAGGGAAGACTGTAGTTCAGTGGGAAAATGATTGCAGTCGGGGGGGGGGGGGGGGGGGGGACACACACATTAAACTAACTCAACTGGATCAGACAATGTACTCATGAAGCACATCTTGGCTCAAAGTTCTCTTCAGGTAATCTCAGGGCCACAGGTGACATTCCCTTTAGATTGACAGAACAGTAAGAAAGCCTTCTGGCTATTTTCACAACTGTCAGATATTTCCTGAAAATACATGTAACAGTAGATAGTGCTAGAATGAACTGTACACAGTGCTGCTTCAAGTCTCTCCTAGGTACAGCTGTAGGACACAATCTTTGTTTCTTTTCAGATCTTTTGTGAAGACAGAGCATTAATCTGACAGTCTCTCTGTACCCCTCCTTTATTTCTTCCCTCCTTCCTTTCTGCCCGTCCGTCAATGCTAACAGTCCCTCATGTACTGCTTAGCCACGTAAGCAGTGAATCAGGTACCAGGACCATAGGTAGCAGCCTTGGCTGCGCCAGCCTGCCCTCTCTACCTACAGTACGCTATCCTCCCAACCCTGTTTGCCCATCGCTGGTAGTCACTTTTTAGCCATCCTCTCAAGTCTGAGATTTGAAGCATGTGGTCAACTTTATTATTTTTGAAAGATTCCTTTGTCTCTCTAAACGTGTGGTTTTATGTGATGTCTATCAGGTAACATGGTTGTCTTATGTTTGTCTGTTCTTGTCTTTGTTCTTTTTCTCTTCTGAACAAATGGCCCTCAAATCTCTTGTGCATGCTGCATAACCATATTGGCCTTTCCTATTTATTCATTTTTTTCTCCAACAGTAAAAATGAATTGGAACTTGACCTGATCAGGCAATCTCTTTTTCTTTATGGGAGAATAATGAATACAGTGAGGGATTCTGCTCAGGCATTTCAGACCCCAACCACTTTAATGAGATGCATATACAGTACCAGTCAAAAGTTTGGACACGCCTACTCATTCCAGGGTTTTTCATTATTTTTGACTATTTTATACATTGTAGAATATTAGTGAAGACATAAAGCTATGAAATAACACATGTATTTATTGAATTTAACCTTTATTTAACTAGGCAAGTCAGTTAAGAACAAAATCTTATTTACAATGACGGACAACGCTGGGCCAATTGTGCGCCGCTCTATGGGACTCCCAATCACGGCCAGTTGTGATAAAGCCTGGAATTGAACCAGGGTCTGTAGTGACGCCTCTAGCACTGAGATGCAGTGCCTTAGACCGCTGCGCCACTCTGGAGCCTACATATGGAATCATGTAATAAGCAAAAAAGGGTTAAACAAATCCAAATGTATTTTATTTTTGAGATTCTTCAAAGTAGCCACCTTGATGACAGCTTTGCACACTCTTGGCATTTTCTCCACCAGCTTCATGAGGTAGTCACCTGGAATGCATTTCAATGAACAGATGTGCCTTGTTAAAAGTACATTTGTGGAATTTCTTTCTTAATGCATTTCAGCCAATCAGTTGTGTTGTGACAAGTTAGGGGTGGTATACAGAAGATAGCCCTATTTGGTAAAAGACCAAGTCCATATTATGACAAGAACAGTAAGCAAAGAGAAACGACAGTCCATCATTACTTTAAGACATGAAGGTTGAGAGAATTCCAACAGTGTGCAAAGCTGTCATCAAGGCAAAGGCTGGCTATTTAAAGAATCTCAAATATAAAATATATTTCGATTTGTTTAACACTTTTTTTTTTGGTTACTACATGATTCCATATGTGTTATTTCATAGTTTTGATGTCTTCACTATTATCCTACAATGTAGAAAATAGTACAACTAAAGAAAAACCCTTGAATGAGTAGCTGTGTCTAAAACTTTTGACTGTACATACAGTACTTTCTGAAATACGGTGAAATTTCCAGTATTTCTGCTTCGCTGATATCAATCTCCTGGACCCTGACTAGAAGGCAGTGTAGCTAGCATGAGCTGAACACTACAAGGTGATCAGGTTATTAGCTGTTTTAGATGTCATTATTCTCCCTGGGCTGCAGTCCACCCCATCTTAAATTGGGAATGTTGATGCGATAATGATTGTGGTATGATTACCAGGGGCCTCATTTACAAACATTGCGTATGCACAGAATATGCCCCAAAACATTTATAAAAACTGAACTTGACGTGAGAATGTAAACTTCAGACCATGAGTACGCACACTTTCTAGTGGTTGAAGTATTGCATTGCAAGAAGGCAAAAGTAGCCTAGTAGCCTTGTGCCAATGGGGGATATACTGTATGATGACTTATACATAACTAAAAAAAACTGGTAACTAAATATAATAAGATGCAATTATTTGCTGTTAGTGAGAAGAGAATCTATTTTATCTTTGCATTGTAAAATAATTAGAAATCACCTTTTCTGACTGATGGTTTCATACTCACAAAATAGCCTACAGGCCAACAACAGTTTAGTAAAGGCTACCATTTGTCCCAGTTCTCATTTAATTAGACCCACTTCACAGTAGTAAATAGGTAAGTTATTGATATTTAAAGTATTTTGCTCTCTGCGATCCAAAGCGCAGTTTTATGGTAGAACAGACAGTTCACCTTTTCCATTGACGTTTGTAGGCTGTTTTTGAATACTGTAATGTAACATTTCTCCAGTAGCCTAGATATTCTATAAACTTAATACATGTATCATAACCAATTGCAACTCTTCTGGCCGTGATGAGCTCATATTCCTGAAGTAGCCACACAACAAATTACCGCGCACATCTCTCATTTAACTGGGCCGATTAGATAGGCTATTATAACTTCTGGTTTCGGCTCTATGCATCCGACAGGGAGCGTGGTTTATAACGTATAGTAGAATGGAACATCTTTTGCATTGAAGTGTGTGGGCTTCCACTGTATGTAGGCCTACTGCACTTTGTTTTCAGAGTAAACAATGTTTCAGAATTCACGGGCAGTGCAGCATATTTCGGTTTTGGAGAAAGTAAATTAAAAACATTATTGAATTCAAACAATCTGTTTTTCAGGTCCACAAAAATGTGCAATTGTTTTTGTGTTTCAGAAACGGTCAAATATAGCAAATGTCACACAAAAAAAAACATTCTACCAACACCTCCAAAGACATTTGATCAAGTTTGCCATTGCTATTTCCTTTAGATATACTGTCTTGGCTTAATTCCAATACTTCGAAGTATTCAGGAAATAAGTGCGTTACTGTCACCAAGGGTGAATGAAGGGCGTTATTCAGTTAGAGATATAATGCTCGTTCAGTTTTACAACAGGTCTGATTTATAATGGGGAAACGTGTATGTGTGGCATGCGACAAGTTTATACATCTACATTTTTCCGTACGTGTGTAGTGTTTTCAGAAATGGCTCACGCAGATATTTAGTGTAAAATTCACAACGGTTATAAATGAGGCCCCAGCATCCTACCCCTAGCCACATTCTTTAAAGCAAACTACCCCTCCCACAAAACATTCAACACACACTAAGCAAATATCCTCATATGTGACTTCTTAACCTAAATGTTCTCCTCTCTCTCTCGTCTGTAGTGCCCACGGCCAGTATGACCCGCCTGGTGCGTTCTCGTACCCACTCTACTTCCAGCATGGGCTCTGTGGAGGGGAGTCGCAGCCGCACCCACACACAGCTAGAGGGCGCCACTGCCGCCGGCCCGGGTGTCGAACAGGCCAGGCCACAGACCATGGAGGTTTCCTGTTAAAGAACCCTGCCCAGAAAACCACCACCTTCCTCTCTCTCCCTCCCTCTCTTTTTCCTTTCCCAAGCTCAAGGTCAGAGAGGATTGGAATCCCGAGAGGGCGTCTGAAACGTGTTATGAAGACCGAAGCAGTCAGGTTCTCTGCTGTGTTCTCTCACCATTTCCTGTTGTTGTCTGTCTATCATGCCTGTCTGTGCATGACTGCTGTGGTACAGCAACCTGAAAGTCAGTAAGCAGGCGGATGATGCTGCTTGTCTGGTTTTCCTTTCGCTGTCTACCAGCTCTCCCCATTAAAAGAGGAAGAGGTTGTTTTTTTTAATCCTTGAGATATATTTGTATTTATAACCATTTTGGGTCAGTGTGTCAGTTTAAAGATAACAGATGGAAAGGCATCAGGAGTTTTGTCTTGTAAAGTACTCTATACGGAGTAATGTTGCCCCTCTGGGGTCTTCCTCACCTTGCTAACTGGTAAGATCAGACCAAGTCACACCACCCCTCCTTAGTGGTCCATTCCTTAGTCAGTCTCATGACACACCATTTTTTCTTGATTCTTTTTTTATTGTTGTTTTTATGTTGTGATTTATGAAAAAAAATACCTTTGCTTTCCTGGATTGCAATAGGATGTGATAAACTTGCTCCTGCTCTGTACCTTTATACCAAGAATATCTGACAGATTGACCCTCTAGTAGATGAAACGTAACGAACGTGTCTGTAGAATTGCTTTTGTCTAGATGTGTCTAGAAATAGTTGCCTTGTTTGATATTTTCTTTTTCAAGTGAGTTATTTGAAATGGCAGGCCCTGGGTTTTTATTATTGACGGGCAAAGAAAAGAACCAACCCGCTGGGGACAGACGTCAGTTCAGTGTGTATTCCATGTTGGTTCAACGTCATTTCATTGAAATGTGGGAACAACGTTGATTCGACCAGTGGGAACATTTACTGTAGTTTATTGAAAATTCAAGTGAAATGCGGAGAGTACCTAAACGAGCCCCGGCTCAGAGGTGAGTAACTGTGTGTGAATTGAGGTACAGATAACATTACTGCCTCTTTCATAAAATAAAACTCAAATATATATTCATTTACAATTTTCTACCATCTGGAAGCAGTGTATGTTTTCCCTCCTGATGAAATAAAGACGGGGTGAAAAACAGCAACGGGTCAGATGCCTGAGGGACTGTGGATTGTGTAATAAATGTTTTGATTTAGTTAGTTATTATAATGTTATTAGTTGGTGGTTTTCCTGAATTTCTCTCTGATTGTACTACAGCTTGGGTGAGCAAGTGGTGATGATGCATTGTACTCTGTCCGCATAGTATACGGGGTGCTGTACTCTGTCCGCATAGTATACGGGGTGCTGTAAGTCATACTGTGCTGACTATATCAATTTGTACTGATCATAAAATAAAGCTAGAAGCGGTACATGACTGGACTTTTCATCTTATCCTTCTGTCACTGGCATGTCTGTGTTTTCTTGGTAAACTAGCCTGATTATAATAGTGGTCCTTTGTAGCTCAGTTGGTAGAGCATGGTGCTTGTAACGTCAGGGTAGTGACTTCGATACCTGGGACCATCCATGAGTAAAATGCTTGTAACGTCAGGGTAGTGACTTCAATACCTGGGACCATCCATGAGTAAAATGCTTGTAACGTCAGGGTAGTGACTTCGATACCTGGGACCAGCCATGAGTAAAATGCTTGTAACGTCAGGGTAGTGACTTCGATACTTGGGACCATCCATGAGTAAAATGCTTGTAACGTCAGGGTAGTGACTTCGATACCTGGGACCATCCATGAGTAAAATGCTTGTAACGTCAGGGTAGTGACTTCGATACCTGGGACCATCCATGAGTAAAATGCTTGTAACGTCAGGGTAGTGACTTCGATACCTGGGACCATCCATGAGTAAAATGCTTGTAACGTCAGGGTAGTGACTTCGATACCTGGGACCATCCATGAGTAAAATGCTTGTAACGTCAGGGTAGTGACTTCGATACCTGGGACCATCCATGAGTAAAATGGATGCACCCATGACTAAGTTGCTTTGGATAAAAATGTCAGCTAAATGGTATACATGTATTATTGTTATTATTGTTATTAGGTTCTGCATCAGCAGTTTCTCTTTCTATGTCAGTCACTGACACACTCAATTAGTCATGTCCGCTAACAATTTTTTGATTGGTATGTTTATCTAGCCAACTATCTAAACCTGTGGCGGTCAGTGCCGTTTAAGATGAGGGAGGATGATCATTTTGGGCCTTATTTTTATTCCAGTATATTGGATGACTCTCATTCATATTCCATTCACCCAGCTCAATGTAACATCGATAGATAGGTTCAGGCTACTACATAATACTCAAATCAACGCAATGAATATCCACCTGGTCACACGCAAACACATTTTACTGTCATACCAGACACACACAAACACATTTTACTGTCATACCAGACACACACAAACAGCTCGTTTGTATATATCATTCCTTCTCGCATCTATCCACTCTCCTCTTGCATGCTTCCCTTGCTTGTGGACTTCAGTGCAGAACACATCAGCTGTCTATGACCAAGCGGGAAAAAAACATTCCAAACTAAACCTTCATATCATGACTGCTAACTGCTACACACAGACTACATCATTGTCACGTCATAGTTAACATAGGCATAGCTATTAGAACTAATGTGTTAGTAAACCCGCTACAACCATGCAGAACCGTGTAGTCAGCGGCAAGCAGTTTAGCAGTTACACCGGCGGGTCCCAGAGGCAATGAATTAATAAAGCCAAAAGCTTACCTTGACTTGGAAGAGTTTCGGTATTGGATAGCAATAGCCAGCTAGCTAAAATAGCATCCCGGTGTTTGAGTAGGCTAAACTAGCTAGCTGCATTGGACACTAGCTAAGTAAGGGAAAATGGGAACAAAAATTCAAAGAAATATAGCTAGCTCTCTCTTGCTTCTTAATTTTGGAAGTTAATTTGTTCAAAACTGTTCAACTATTGTCTTTCACGCTCTTTGAGTCAACTACCACATTCTATGCACTGCAGTGCTAGCTAGCTGTAGCTTATGCTTTCAGTGCTAGATTCATTGTCTGATCCTTTGATTGGGTGGACAACATGTCAGTTCATGCTGCAAGAGCTCTGATAGGCTAGAGGACGTCCTCCGGAAGATGTCATAATTACTGTGTAAGTCTATGGAAGGGGTGAGAACCATGAGCCTCCGAGGTTTTGTATTGAAGTCAATGTACCCAGAGGAGGACAGAAGCTAGCTGTCCTCCGGCTACACCATGGTGCTACTCTACAGAATGCTGTTGAGGCTACTATAGACCTTCATTGCTAAACAGTGTTTTAATACATTTTTTGGTGACAAACATATTTAGTATAGTTTTATCTAAAAATAATAACTTTAATGTTTCACTTTTTATTTTTATGAAATTCACTAAGGAGGATAGTCCTCCCCTTCCTCCACTGAAGAGCCTCCACTGATCTAAACTTGTAGTAATCATGGCCGAATGACTGGGCACGTGCCAGACCGGACTACCACATTTGGGGCCCCGGGGCAACAACCTCTGGAGAGTTGGTGTTGCATTTTGCCATAGTGCAGAGTAAAATGTGCAGCTTTATAATGCTACTGTACACATTTTGTCATGAGGCAGATCCTTATTTTGTTGTTTTATAGCTCATCACATGCTTTTGTTAACATTTTGCCATGAGGAAATGCTAGTCACTCTCACTCATATTATATTAACATGGCATAAGTCATGGCAAAATGTGTAGAATGCCAGGAAATTTGTTTTAAAATTGCAAACATTTCTCTTCACCGCATGGCAAAATGGGTATAATTGCAGGATTTGCTTTGTAAAACTGCAAAAAAAAAAATATCTCTCCCCCATGGCAAAATGGGTAGAATTACAGGAAATTCAATTTAAAACATAAATTTTTCTCTACACCATCAAGATGCGGTGCCAGTAAAAAAAAATCTTGTTTAGGGCCCCCAAAAGGCTAGGGCCCCCAAAAGGCTAGGGCCCTGGCTACTGGTATAATGCAGTTAGTTCAGAGGGTTCAGTAGTTTAACTGCACAAATGGATTGATTGCACAAATCAGTGTGGGTATTAATGTGGTTATGCAGAACCGTGAGCCCATATCTCTTGATAATGAGTACAAAAGGGTTATACGAGAAAAATAATTGCTCAACACTTTTACCCAATCAACAGCATTTACCTGAATGACAAAGAATAGGAAGCTCTATTCTGGGGAAAAACCATTGTGACCTCACATCACACCAGTGTATGTACACCACCGCTCATGCAGATGCTGCAAAACAGAACATTTGCACAGACCAATTGCATCTCATTGCTACAGCTGATGACTCATTGATCAAGTCACTGATGTCAAAGGTCTGTCTGTTCCAATTACTACAGTCCCCGTGTTCAGTAGATATTGTTGAACAAAATCTTTCTTCCTTTCTCTTTGTGCATCACTTTTTCTTTGTCTTCCCTCACTCTTCTCCATTTCCCTCTCTTCACTCTGAAGTCTGAATTGTGGTGTGTAAAAGTTTCAGGCCTCATTGAAACAGGAAACAGTGTGTGAGGTGAATATAAAAAAAAAGCCCTCCTGTCACATCTCTCCACTCAGATGTACTATAGATCACTCTGCTCTGCTTCACGTACAGAGCCTCTACCTACCATCGCTGGCTCCTTTCCTCTTGGAACAACACAAAAGGAGAACACACTTTCTTCATTAGAGCCTAAAGAAGTCTCACACAGACTCTCATACACACATCATACGCTCGTTCCACATGTGAAGACTACCAGCAGCGTGCAACTCCCAGACCCACTGGACTCTTCTGCCCTCTGGGCCGCACCTCAGTCCTTGTGCTAGTCTACTGTGGTACTCTACAGCTCTGACACCAACTCGTACCACAGCATCAGAAGACTGACGTTCACCAGTGCCACAACAGGGAAATGCTGTGAGTATAAAAATATTTTTGAGCTGACAATTGTCTAATCGATCTGACTACTGTACATGTAAAAGGTTAGTTTTATCCAACCCAGATTTAAAATATTAAAAGTATACTTTTTTGTTTTAACGAAGAAAACAAAGGTCAAGTAAATATACACTCAGAATAGCATCTATTCGTCGGGGCATGGATTCTACAAGGTGTCGAAAGCGTTCCACAGGGATGCTGGCCCATGTTGACTCCAATGCTTCCTACAGTTGTGTCAAGTTGGCTGGATGTCCTTTGGGTGGTGGACCATTCTTGATACACACAGGAAACTGTTGAGCGTGAAAAACCCGGCTGCGTTGCAGTTTTTGACACAAAACGTTGCGCCTTGCACCTACTACCATAACCCCGTTCAAAGGCACCTAAATCTTTTGTCTTGTCTATCCACCCTCGGATTGGTACACATACAAAATCCATATCTCAATTGTTTCAAAGCTTAAAAATCCTTCTTTGACCTGTCTCCTCCCCTTCATCTACACTGATTGAAGAGGATTTAAGTGATATCAATAAGGGATCATAGTTTTCACCTGTATTCACCTGGTCAGTCTATGTCATGGAAAAAGCAGGTGTTCTTAATGTTTTGTACACTCAGTGTATAGGACAAACTGATCTTACAAGAACAAAAATTTGCCCCGCTAAATGCTTAAATGAATACTGTAGCTTGGTGTCCAGCCAGGTCTACACCTCTGGATTACAGAGTCTGCTAAATGTCATATGCATACACTATATATACGAAAGTATGTGGACACCCCTTCAAATGAGTGGATTCGGCTATTTCAGCCACACCTGTTGCTGACAGGTGTATAAGATTGAGCACACAGCCATGCAATCTCTATAAACAAACATTGGCAGTGACTTTCAATGTGGCACCGTCATAGGATGCCATCTTTCCAACAATTCAGTTCGTCAAATTTCTGCCCTGGTAGAACTGCCCCGGTCAACTGTAAGTGCTGTTATTGTGAAGTGGAAACACCGCCATTGGACTCTGGAGCAGTAAAAACGCATTCTCTGGAGTGATGAATCACGCTTCACCATTTGGCAGTCCGATGGACGAATCTGGGTTTGGCGGATGCCAGGAGACCGCTACCAGGAGACCGCTACCTGCCCAAATGCATAGTGCCAACTGTAAAGTTTGGTGGAGGAGGGATAATGTTCTGGGGCTGTTTTTCATGGTTTGGGCTAGGCCTCTAAGTTCCAGTGAAGGGAAATCTTAATGCTACAGCATACAATGACATTCTAGATGATTCTGTGCTTCCAACTTTGTGACAACAGTTTGGGGAAGGCCCTTTCCTGTTTCAGCATGACAATGACCCCGTGCACAAAGCGAGGTCCAAACAGAAATGGTTTGGAAGAACTTGACTGGCCTGCACGGAGCCTTGACCTCAACCCCATCGAACACCTTTGGGATGAATTGGAATGCTGACTGCGAGCCAGGCCTAATCGCCCAACATCAGTGCCCGACCTCACTAATGCTCTTGTGGCTGAATGGAAACAAGTCCCTGCAGCAATGTTCCAACATCTAGTGGAAAGCCAGAAGAGTGGAAGCTGTAATAGCAGAAAAGGGGGGGGACCAACTCCATATTAATGCCCATGATTTTGGAATGAGATGTTATATATTCCATATTGTTATTATTATATTACCTCTCGTGTGTTTCCTGACCCCTGGTTGGCAGACTGACTACTGTGGTTGATAATGGTCATCTGTTCTCTGTTATAATGGAACATTAGAGAGCAGGTTATTTTAGTCCCTTATATGGGGCCTGTTTTTCTGTCTGTCCATCCCCATGACCCTGTGGTGCCATCTGGCTAAACAGGTGGCCATTTTCTCAATGATTATGCTACGTGCCATATTACAGAGCATTGAGGGAAGATATTTAGAAATATTTCATGCCTATATATTTCATGATTATTTCTGAAATTATCATCTATTGTCAAAATTAGACACACACACCGGGGTAGAAAGGTGTTCACAAAAAGACAGCATTTATTTTCTACTCAATGATATCCTGTATCTTTTATATTTGACTCCAGTGTTCAGAAACAATCTGTAAGGATGCTTGAGATCTCATGCCGTACTTTACAGTAAAACATGTTGCAAATTACCACACAAAACTTTTCATTTTATGCGGTGGTTTCTGCATCAGTGTATTGCTGCGAACTCATTTACCTATCCTCCATGGTTCCTGTGGAGCAGAAGGTTGCGATGAAATGTCATATTTGTCACGTGTGTTTGTGCAAATCACCAATGCATGACACTTCAACTAGTTGCACATTAGAGCATTGTTGTTTACATCAATTAGAGCAGTGGTCCCCAACCGGTCCATCACGATCGCCAATCGGATGGTTCAGATTACGGTGTCTGGAGTAATTTAGAAGGCATAAAAGAAAGCAACAGAAAAATTGCTACTGTGAGATTTCAAAATGTTTAAAACCATCACTAGAGAGAAACTGTCAAGGAATACAGCAAAGAGATGCTGTTTTTATTTAACCCGCTAAGTCAGTTAAGAACAAATTCTTATTTACAATGACGGCCTACCCCGGTGACGGTGGGTCAATTGTGCGTCACCCTATGGGACTCCCAATCAAGGCCGGATGTGATTCAGCCTGGATTCGAACCAGGGACTGTAGTGATGCCTCTTGCACTGAGATGCAGTGTCAGAGACGCTGCACCACTCGGGAGCCCAGTGAGTTGAGTTTAAGTTCTTACTCAGCACTGTCAACACTTTGTATTCAACACTTTTATAAGCTGTGAAATGTGTGTTCTTCCTATTTCCACTCAGCTCTACAACAAGCAGTGCAGCAGGAATATTTCACTTTCTCTGTTCATAGGAGTAAGAACTTGTGCATGAGAATTTTTGCATTAAATAATGCAGTGCGACTCGAGTTTCCCCATCAGCTGGAAGAAGGTGTCCGTTTTTGGTCAGTGTCAGTGGAGGAAAGGGAGAACGGAGGGATGTTGAGAGGTGGACCCTCACTCTGCTGCTCTCTCCCTCCGCTGAGACTGACCATCAGATGCAGACACCATCAGCCCAGTAAAATAAAAATAAAAAGTGAATTATTTAAATGTATGCTCACTCAGCTGTGCTTCACCAGTAATACAACAACGGAACTATTGCCAGTCTGATCATATGGCCTACCTCAAATTTAGAAATATATATTTTTTAAATGGCCCAAACAACAATGCTTTGTCAGGGCAATTCAAGCAAAGCCAATATGCGGTGATAATGTATTGGGCCTATAGCTTACTGCACGAACCTCAATGCAGTACTGTTTTTAATTGGTTAATGTTGCATAGGCTTGTGTTTAAAAAAGATCTGAGCTGTAGATCTTGGCTTGCATTTTGACTCAAAAAGTGATCTCAAAACGTTGGTGACCATTGAATAGAGAGTGTTCTATTATGTGGTCTAACACTGTTATTTATTCAGTCGAAAGCCAATTATTTTCCGTGCCAACAGCACCTCGACAACCAGCAACCCATGGTAAAAACAAGAGTGTGGTTGGAAACTAAAGGGTGTTAAGAAGAGTGGTTTTCAACTTCCTCCCTCCTTTTGTTTGAGGTGGGACTGACTAGCTACCTGGCAATAAATAAACTAAAAATAGGCAGGGCTATTTTAAATTCGCTTCACATTGTTTGTTTTGATATATATTACCTGTAATAAGTTCCAGTGAATTGTGATTGATGCAACAGTATGCATAGAAAACATGTCTCTACCCATATGAAGAGTTTAATTCCAAAATGCTATACAGTGTATTTGGAAGGAATTCAGGCCTCTTGACATTTTCCACATTTTGTTACATTACAGCCTTATTCTAAAATTGATTAATACAACAACAACAACAAAATATCCTCACACAATACCCCATAATGACAAAGCGAAAACAGGCTTTTAGAAATGTTCGCAAATGTATTAAAAATTCAAAACATAAATACCTTATTTACTTAAGTATTCAGACCCTTTGCTATGAGACGTAAAACTGATCTCAGGTTTCCATTGATCATCCTTGAGATGTTTCTACAACCTGTGGTAAATTCAGTTGATTGGACATGATTTGGAAAGGCACACACCTGTCTATATAAGGTCCCAGAGTTGACAGTGCATATCAGAGCAAAAACCAAGCCATGAGGTCGAAGGAATTGTCCGTAGAGCTCTGAGACAGGATTGCGTCGAGGCACAGATGTGGGGAAGGGTACCAAAACATTTCCGGAGCATTTCCGGAGCATTGAAGGTCCCCAACAGTGGGCTCCATCATTCTTAAATAGAAGAAGCTTGGAACCACCAAGACTCTTCTTAGAGCTGGCTGCCTGGCCAAACTGAGCAATCAGGTGAGAAGGGCCTTGGGCAGGGAGTTGAGCAAGAACCCGATGGTCACTCTGACAGAGCTTCTGAGTTCCTCTGTGGATATGAGAAAATCTTCCAGAAGGACAACCATCTCTGGAGCACTCCACCAATCAAGCATTTCTGGTAGAGTGGCCAGACGGAAGCCACTCCTCAGTAAAAGGCAAGTGACAGCCCGCTTGGAGTTTGTCAAAAGGCACCTAAAGGATTCAGACCATGAGAAACAAGATTCTCTTGTCTGATGAAACCAAGATTGAACTCTTTGGCCTGAATGCCAAACGCCACATCTGGAGGAACCCTTGCACCATCCCTATGGTGAAGCATGGTGGTGGCAGCATCATGCTATGGGGATGTTTTTCAGTGGCAGGGACTGGGAGACTAGTCAGGATCAAGGGAAAGATGAACGGAGCAAAGTACAGAGAGATCCTTGATGAAAACCTGCTCCAGAGCACCCAGGACCTCAAACTGGGGTGAAGGTTCACCTTCCAACAGGACAACGACCCTAAGCACACAGCCAAGACAACGCATGAGTGGCTTTGGGACAAATCTCTGAATGTCCTTGAGTGGTTCAGCCAGAGACTGGACTTGAACCCTATCGAATATCTCTGGAGAAACCTGAAAATAGCTGTGCAGCGACGCTCCCCGTCCGACCTGACAGAGCTTGAGAGGATCTGCAGAGAAGAATGGGAAAAACTCCCCAAATACAGGTGTGCCAAGCTTGTAGCCTCATACCTAAGAAGACTTGAGGATGTAATCACTGCCAAAGGTGCTTCAACAAAGTACTGAGTAAAGGGTCTGAATACTTATGTAAATGTGATGTTTCGTTAAACATTTGAAAAAAAATCCCCAAAACTGTTTATGCTTCATCATTATGGGGTATTGTCTGTAGATCGATGAGGGGGAAAAAATGATTACATCTGTATTAGAATAAGGCTGTCATGTAACTAAATGTGGAAATAGTCAAGGGATCTGAATACTTTCCGAATGCTCTGTATATCAGAAATGTTAGTAAATTAGGTTTAAATGTTTGAAAGAAGTTATGAAAAATATATTTATTTTTTTTCTAATCATGGCACGGAGTTGTTCAATGACAGACATATTTGTTTAAAATCTATCACTTGATGGCTTAATTTCAGAGACAATCATGTTTTTTGTTGCAAAATGCTATATATCCACCTCATTATCAGAGAAATAAGTAGTACTGCCAGGTTTTACACAGTCAAATGTAACAAATAACTAAAGTTTATATTTTTTGAAAAAAACTTCACAAAATACATCTGTGACGTCATTTTTAAAAAAAATACTTAAATACAGTAATATGAGATCTATATATAAAACATTTACATTTTACATTCTAGTCATTCAGCAGATGCTGTTAGTCAGAGCGACTTACAGTAAGTGCATTCAACTTAAGATAGCTAGGTGAGGCATCCACATATCACAGTCAAATATACAGGATACAAACATTCCATTCTAGCTTAACAATGGATAATATAGTGTATTGCAACAAAAAAACACATCTAGTATCTATTAATAAAAAATCTGAGTAGAGTACTATTTTACACACACATGCAAACATTTCTGATAAAAAAAAACAAGTGAGAAATTGGTGGATATAGCATTTAGGAAATAATTGGCTATTAATTAATAGCTGTGATTCCCTCTAACCCACAGAGTCCTCTGGTGACCCATAAGAGCTCCACATCGCTATGGGCAGTGGGCCCAGTAAAGAGCGTCGGGGATCCAGCACTCAGGCAGCCTTGCTGGGCCAGGAAGAGCCCGCTGAGTCAGTCATACTGGGTAAGGCCTGCCCTCCCATCTCGGTCTGAGTACAGCACAGAACTCTGGGAAACAGGCCAGTACTAGCCTCTCTCTGATGGGCAATGTCCTCAGATGTCAATCGTCCTGGGATTGTTTTGACTGAAACCTATAGGGAATTGGAAGAGTGCTCAACAGCCAGGTCTATTTATGTTTAAGGACAATCATTGGATAACCTGCATTTTAACTTAACTTATTTCTTCTTAAAAATGCATTGTTGGTTAAGGGCTTGTAAGTAAGCATTTCACTGTAAGGTCTACACCTGTTGTATTCAGCACATGTGACAAATACGATTTGATTTAAACATTCAGATCAAATCAATGCGACCAACATAATGCGGAATTGTTTTTGTTAATGTTCCTGCATCCATGGTGTGGTGATGCTGTTCCTATGCATCCATGGTGTGGTGATGCTGTTGCTATGCATCCATGGTGTGGTGATACTGTTGCTATGCATCCATGGTGTGGTGATGCTGTTCCCATGCATCCATGGTGTGGTGATGCCGTTCCCATGCATCCATGGTGTGGTGATGCTGTTCCCATGCATCCATGGTGTGGTGATGCCGTTCCCATGCATCCATGGTGTGGTGATGCTGTTCCCATGCATCCATGGTGTGGTAATGCTGTTCCCATGCATCCATGGTGTGGTGATGCTGTTCCCATGCATCCATGGTGTGGTGATGCTGTTGCTATGCATCCATGGTGTGGTGATGCTGTTGCTATGCATCCATGGTGTGGTGATGCTGTTCCCATGCATCCATGGTGTGGTGATGCTGTTGCTATGCATCCATGGTGTGGTGATGCTGTTGCTATGCATCCATGGTGTGGTGATGCTGTTCCCATGCATCCATGGTGTGGTGATGCTGTTCCCATGCATCCATGGTGTGGTGATGCTGTTGCTATGCATCCATGGTGTGGTGATGCTATTCCTATGCATCCATGGTGTGGTGATGCTGTTCCCATGCATCCATGGTGTGGTGATGCTGTTGCTATGTATCCATGGTGTGGTGATGCTGTTCCCATGCATCCATGGTGTGGTGATGCTGTTGCTATGCATCCATGGGGTGGTGATGCTGTTCCCATGCATCCATGGTGTGGTGATGCTGTTCCCATGCATCCATGGTGTGGTGATGCTGTTCCCATGCATCCATGGTGTGGTGATGCTGTTCCCATGCATCCATGGTGTGGTGATGCTGTTGATATGCATCCATGGTGTGGTGATGCTGTTGCTATGCATCCATGGTGTGGTGATGCCGTTCCTATGCATCCATGGTGTGGTGATGCCGTTGCTATGCATCCATGGTGTGGTGATGCCGTTCCTATGCATCCATGGTGTGGTGATGCTGTTGCTATGCATCCATGGTGTGGTGATACTGTTGCTATGCATCCATGGTGTTGTGATACTGTTGCTATGCATCCATGGTGTGGTGATACTGTTGCTATGCATCCATGGTGTGGTGATGCTGTTCCCATGCATCCATGGTGTGGTGATGCTGTTCCCATGCATCCATGGTGTGGTGATGCTGTTGCTATGCATCCATGGTGTTGTGATACTGTTGCTATGCATCCATGGTGTTGTGATACTGTTGCTATGCATCCATGGTGTGGTGATGCTGTTGATATGCATCCATGGTGTGGTGATGCTGTTGCTATGCATCCATGGTGTGGTGATGCTGTTGCTATGCATCCATGGTGTGGTGATGCCGTTCCTATGCATCCATGGTGTGGTGATGCCGTTGCTATGCATCCATGGTGTGGTGATGCCGTTCCTATGCATCCATGGTGTGGTGATGCTGTTGATATGCATCCATGGTGTGGTGATACTGTTGCTATGCATCCATGGTGTGGTGATACTGTTGCTATGCATCCATGGTGTTGTGATACTGTTGCTATGCATCCATGGTGTGGTGATACTGTTGCTATGCATCCATGGTGTGGTGATGCTGTTCCCATGCATCCATGGTGTGGTGATGCTGTTCCCATGCATCCATGGTGTGGTGATGCTGTTGCTATGCATCCATGGTGTTGTGATACTGTTGCTATGCATCCATGGTGTTGTGATACTGTTGCTATGCATCCATGGTGTTGTGATACTGTTGCTATGCATCCATGGTGTGGTGATGCCCCAGATGTTTAGATGCCTCTCTGTTAAATATGACCATAGTTGGTGTGCAAGAAAGAGGGGAAAAAAACATTCCTGGTCTTCTGTTGAACCACCAGAGCAGAGAAATGATCTTGTGCAATAACTCACTTTGCCTTTGCACTCCTTCTAAACAACACTACAAAACGTAGTCCACTCTGTTCCTAACATGTTTTACATTTGGGAACAGAACTGTATTGAGATCAAATGTTTCATCGGTGGGAAAATTTACCGAATGTCGGCCAAAGTCCATCTCGTTTCCTTCTTCTCCTGCTGCCGGCCACATGGCTTCCTCTCACTACCACATTTGGTAATGAGTGGAAACACACTTCACATTTATACATCCGGTGAAATATCTATCTCATTGTTCTATCTGTGGCTGGACTCCCTCTAGTCACCCTCTAGAAATGGTGTGAACCAGGTGACATTGAATTCCCCAAGATGTTAGTTGATGAAGATCACATCAATAATTTAGCTCAGAAAGACTGATGATCATCTAATTTTCTTAACTTGGAAGTGTCTTCCCTAACCGTGACTACTCACGTTCAAAGTGTGAAGTACAAACATACAAGTACAAAGAGATTTTATCGTATGCATGCTTTTTTTTGTTGCTTTTTCTGCTTTTTTCTCAGCATGAAAATACTGCATTGTCATGGTTTGAGGTTCTCATAGTAGACTGACACTAATCTTTCATGTATCTGTTCTGTCTACAGAGAGCAGCAAGTATATGGTAGTGTCCCTGTATAACTATCCCACTGGTCACCCAGCACACTGCCGCATCCAAGTTGGAGAGAGACTCAACGTGCTTTCAGAGTAAGAAACCATAGCCTCTACATACAACTACCATAATTACTACTACTACTACTGTGATGTGTGTTTTTCCTGTAATAACTTATGTATCTCTTGTGTTTCTGTGAATGTGCATGTCTATATAGCGAGGGGGAGTGGTGGAAGGTGAGATCCTCTGCCACAGGCAATGAGAGCTACATCCCCAGCAACTACACAGCCAAGGTGTACCACAGGTGAGTCCGCTGATCCGTCTGACTCTATTCCCCTTTGGAATCTCTATTTACATGGCTCTGTCTATATCTGACTGACTGTCTCTATGCTCTTGATCTAGGTGGCAGTATGAGGGTCTCAGCCGAGAGAAGGCTGAGGAGCTCCTGTTTCTGCCCTACAACCAGGCTGGCTCTTTTCTGGTCCGGGAGAGTGAGACCCACCCTGGTCAGTTCAGTTCACACTCCAGGCTACACATTATCAAACGCTAACAAGAACAGGGAAACAATCTTAAAAATGTAATTGATAAACCTGAAGTGATAAAAGGTTGTGACTGAAGTATGGTCTTACACTGTCCACTCTAGGTGCCAACTCCCTGTCAGTGCGTAAGAGCAGTGACCAGGATCGTCTCTCAGTCAAACACTACCGGATCCAACAACTGGAGAATGGCTGGCTCTACATCTCCCCCTGCCTCACCTTCCCCAACCTCAGAGCTCTGGTGGACCACTACTCAGGTCAGGTGCTTTAAAGCATTTACAGTGGTGTAGAAAATACTGAAAGCTGTAGTAACATCTTTTCAAGCCCCTTTGTGTCCAACCCACGCATTTGAACCGGTTAAAGCTGGGGACACTTAAAGCATCTTCAGTCATTAAATTGTAGTATTCATGTTAAGGCTGAGTTGTAACAGACTGATTGACATCTCCTTCCAGAGGTCCGTGATGGGCTATGCTGTCTGCTAGGGGAGCCCTGCTTCATCCAGGGGTCCAACAACGTTCCTGTGGTTACTGGTCCACTCCCCATGGCTGTCAGGAAGCCCACCCTCAACTGGAAAGATATGGACAGGTGAGGTCATTTACTGTTGTGGTACAGTAATATGTTGCCAGTCTCTGTGTATCCATGTCTGTCAAATCTTATACTGAACAAAAATATAAACGCAACATGTGACAATTTCAATGATTTTACTGAGTTACAGTTCATATAAGGAAATCAGTCAATTGAAATACATTTATTAGGCCATAATCTATGGATTTCACATGAGTGGGCAAGAGCACAGACATTTGGGAGCCAGGCTCAGCCAATCAGAATGTGTTTTTCCCCATACAAGGGCTTTATTACAGACAGAAATACTCCTCAGTTGGCTGGTTTCAGACAATCCCGCAGGTGAATAACCCGGGTGTGGAGGTCCTGGGCTGGCGTGTTTACACGTGGTCTGCGGTTGTGAGGCCGATTGGACATACTGCCAAATTCTCAAAAATTATGTTGGAAGCGGCTTATGGTAGAGAAATTAACATTCAATTATCTGGCAACAGCTCTGGTGGAAATGTCTGCAGTCCGCATGTCAATTGCATGTCAATTGCACACTCCCTTAAAACTTGAGACATTGTGCTGTGTGACAAAGCTGCACATTTTAGAGTGGCCTTATTGTCCCCAGCACAAGGTGCACCTGTGTAATGATCATGCTGTTTATTCAGCTTCTTGATATGCCACACCTGTCACGTGGATATATTATCTTGGCAAATGAGAAATGCTCACTAACAGGGATGTAAACAACATTGTGCTCAACATTTTTAAGAAAAAAGCTTTTTGTGCGTATGGAACATTTCTGAGATATTATATTTCAGCTCATGAAACATGGACCCAACACTTTACATGTTGCGTTTATATTTTTGTTTAGTACATATTATTTGTCAGCATTTCCTCACTAATAGGGTTTCTCTGTCTGTTTGCAGCTCCATGATTTTTGGCAAGGACAATGAGGATTCCCTGGTGAGCGAGGGATTGAAGGAGGCCATCAAATCCTACCGCTTCATGACAGAGGACTGCAAAGGCTCCAGCCACAAATGGGACAGCTGAGCATGGATCTGGCATCATAACGACAGGGAGATACTCAGACTAAAACAGACCATAAGATGGAGAGCTTCACATTAAAGCTGAGGCAATCCTGAGGACCAGACATTCTGGCCATGAACCCAATGGATCTCATTAAAGGAATGTTGTTAGGGGAACTGGAAATCACAACTCAACCACTGCAGAGAACCATGGTTCTCAAAGCTATGGTTGTAGAGTGCTCAACATTACATTGCCAAGCAGCTGAGGCCAATCTTTGCTTGGATTCATGACCAGAATAAATGTTTAGATCCTGGAGGCAGACTTTGCTAGACTTAACAGAAAGTAGTTTGAAAGTGAGATATACAGCCTTATGAAAGTGATCCCGTATCATCAATAAACAGACTATTTGGTTGGTTTTGTTGAAGTACGCTACCTTGAAAACAATTAAGGAACTGTGAGGTCTAAGAATTAGTCTGTTTGATTTATGCGTTTCCTGTCCTGAACATTAACACCTTTTAGCTGTTGCTTGTTCTCCTCCGCATCACAGTCTTGACTTTGGCACAGGAAATGGTCAAGGTGCAGTGGAAAGCACGATGGTGTTGCAGAGACAGCAGAAAGTTGAGGTAGTGGTAAAGAGCATCTCAAAGTTATGTAAAATATTATCTTATGAGGTTTCATCAGCTGAAACAATGCACTGTAGTATATATAATGTTAATATCGAGTTTCCTGATGTTTTTGGGTGGGTGGAAATTAATTTTTTATTTTGTTTAACTATTCTACATTAAAATGTTGCATTCAGTGAAATATGGGGAAACTATTTTGTTGATGTGTTGGTTTTTCACAAATCAGAGAATGAATAACCAAACGCATAAACGCATAAATAACCAAATACATTTCACACATGAAGTGGCAAGTATTTGGCCTATCTTTATTTACTACTGTATCTTGTCTTGTATCGCCACCTGCTGGGGGAAATGCGTAGGTCAGCAGGTTGGGGGAGACGTCAGGGACACACTCACTACACACGCGCCGTGCCTATTCAATTTACTTCCACATTATCCGTTTTGTGTGTTGTTGTTGCATTCGTTAATAATTGAATCAGTGTATTTAGCTGTTATCCAATACATCGGTTCTTAATGCTTAGGTTGCTGTGCGTAATTCATGTCTTTACATTGATCAACAATGTACAAAGAACAACAGTTTCACAGAGCTGGAGATGGTACGCTACAGGTGCTTTCAGAAAGTTTTCACAACGCTTGACTTTTCACATTTGGTTGTTACAGCCTGAATTTAACATTTATTACGTTGAGATTTTGTGTCACTGGCCTGCACACAATACCCCATAATGTCAAAGTGGAATTATGTTTAGACATTTTTACAAATTAATTACATATGAAAAACTGAAATGTCTTGAGACAATAAGTATTAAAGCCCTTTGTTATGGAAAGCCTAAATAAGTAAAGGAGTAAACATTTTATTAAGTAAAATAATTCCTTCATCACACCTACTGTATATTTGCACAAAATCTGTGGAACAAAAAGTTCAACATTCACCTTCTGCTACCATTTCGTTCAAGCCATCTATGTAGTATACAATTCCGTGCATACGTTGGACGATAAAAAGAAACGGAATAGAGCTAAGCATAGGCAAAATCCTAGAGGAAAATCTGGTTTAGTCTGCTGTCCAACAGAAACTGGGAGACAAATTCACCTTTCAGCAGGACATTAACCTAAACCATCAAATGTATACTGGAGTCCAAATATACACTGGAGTTGCTTACCAAGACGGCATTACATGTTCTTGAGTGGCTTAGTTACAGTTTTGACTTAAATCAGCTTGTAAATCTATGGCAAAGCTTGAAAATGGCTGTCTAGCAATACTCAACAACCAACTTGACAGAGCATGAAGAATTATTTTAAGAATAATGTGCAAATATTGTACAATCCAGGTGTGCAAAGCTCTTAGAGACTTACCCAGAAATACTCACAGCTGTAATCGCTGCCATTGACTCAGGGTGTGAATAATTATGTAAATCAGATATTTCTGTATTTCATTTTCAATAAATGTGCAAACATTTCTAAAAACATAATTCCACTTTGACATTACGGGGTATTGTTTGTAGGCCAGTGACAAAATCTAAATTTGATCCATTTTAAATTCAGGCTGTAACGCAACATGTGGAAAAAGTCAAGAGGTGTGAATCCTTTCTGAAGGCCAGTGTATATTAGTAATCTACCTCTGTTTCCTCATATCTTTCAGAACATGAAAGTTGTTAACCCCTTTCCATCTTGCATGGATTTTTCTGGGCCTGATGTTGGGCCTAATTTTTCAGTGCCTCTGTTGTTAAAAATTATAATGTGTGGGTCTGCACACACCAATCAGCATGCTGACTGAGTCATCACTTAACAACTACACATGGATCACATAAATCAAGTGCTGTTTGCATGTGAAAATGTCACAGGATTCATTTGCTCCATTGTCAACATGTTTTGTTGGTGGCCCTGTCTTTGATGGTATTCACAAACTAAGGAGTATGGCTCATCACAAGCTCCACAAACCCTACTGGCTTGCCAACTTCAACATGCCATCACCATGCTTCCTCCATTCCTGAAAAGTTTGGCTTTAAAGTGGCATACCAGTCTGATTTTCACCTCAATTAACACCAGATGTACTTAACAAAAGGCACATCTCAATAGGTGGTCCAGGTAAGTCATGACATAGCAAAAGTGTGTGTGTAAATTACTATTATCAGCCAATGAGATGATTCCAACGGCCTTTTCTTCAACTAGCTAACTAATCCTTCTTTTAAGATGCTGAAAAGCTGCTGCATACCGTTTTGTTTGAACAATAGTAGGAGAAGAGACCACCAAATTAAGTTTTACCAACTGCCCAAGGACCAGATTAGACAAACCTTATGGTTTCAGGCCATTATGCCGCGATGATGATGGAAAGCTGTGGGCTCCAGGGAACACACATTTGTAATGGAATATTTACATAGGCGTACAGAGGCCCATTATCAGCAACCATCACTCCTGTGTTCCAATGGCACGTTGTGTTAGCTAATCCAAGTTTATCATTTTAAAAGGCTAGTTGATTATTAGAAAACCCTTTTGCAATTATGTTAGCACAACTGAAAACTGTTGTTCTGATTAGAGAAGCAATAAAACTGGCCTTCTTTAGACTAGTTGAGTATCTGGAGCATCAGCATTTGTGGGTTTGATCACAGGCTCAAAATGGCCAGAAACAAATAACTTGTGGAAGACTACCTGTAACGTTTTACCCAAGTTAAACAATTTAAAGGCAATGCTACCACATAAAGTGTCACTTTTCAACTTACCAACACCCTCCCTTACCAACAGCTTACAGCTTACCAACACCCTCCCTCTCTTTCAACATCGGCGACTACACTTATGTGCTTGAAGAAATTATAATAATGACAACATTTGTATTGTTTTGTGAGACTGTAGCCAGGGATAAACAGCAAACATATAGACATGTTCATGTCTGGGAATCTCTGCCTCTACCCCTATTACAGGGGCTGAGTCACTGGCTTACTGGTGTTCTTCCATGCCGTCCCTGGGAGGGGTGCGTTACTTGAGTGGGTTGAGTCACTGACGTGGTCTTCCTGTCTGGGTTGGCGCCCCCCCTTGGGTTGTGCCGTGGCGGAGA
Source organism: Salmo trutta (assembly GCF_901001165.1). Classification (NCBI taxonomy): domain Eukaryota; kingdom Metazoa; phylum Chordata; class Actinopteri; order Salmoniformes; family Salmonidae; genus Salmo; species Salmo trutta. The sequence goes on along the minus strand of NC_042986.1, from coordinate 36,401,222 downwards.
TCTTTGTGGGCTATACTCGGCCTTGTCTCGGGATGGTAAGTTGGTGGTTGGAGATATCCCTCCAGTGGTGTGGGGGCTGTGCTTTGGCAAAGTGGGTGGGGTTATATCCTACCTGTTTGGCCCTGTCCGGGGGTTTCATCGGATGGGGCCACAGTGTCTCCTGACCCCTCCTGTCTCAGCCTCCAGTATTTATGCTGCAGTAGTTTATGTGTCGGGGGGCTAGGGTCAGTCTGTCACATCTGGAGTATTTCTCTTGTCTTTTCCGGTGTCCCGTGTGAATTTAAATATGCTCTCTCTAATTCTCTCTTTCTTTCTTTCTCTCTCTCTCTCTCGGAGGACCTGAGCCCTAGGACCATGCCTCAGGACTACCTGGATTGATGACTCCTTGCTGTCCCCAGTCCACCTGGCCGTGCTGCTGCTCCAGTTCCAACTGTTCTGCCTGCGGCTATGGAACCCTGACCTGTTCACCGGACGTGCTACCTGTCCCAGACCTGCTGTCCCAGACCTGCTGGAACCCTGACCTGTTCACCGGACGTGCTACCTGTCCCAGACCTGCTGTTTTCAACTCTCTAGAGACAGCAGGAGCGGTAGAGATACTCTCAAAGATCGGCTAGGAAAAAGCCAACTGACACTTACTCTTGTGTTACTGACTTGGTGCACCCTCGACAACTACTATGATTATTATTATTTGACCATGCTGGTCATTTATGAACATTTGAAAATCTTGGCCATGTGCTGTTATAATCTCCACCCGGCACAGCCAGAAGAGGACTGGCCACCCCTCATAGCCTGGTTCCTCTCTAGGTTTCTTCCTAGGTTTTGGCCTTTCTAGGGAGTTTTTCCTAGCCACCGTGCTTCTACACCTGCATTGCTTGCTGTTTGGGTTTTTAGGCTGAGTTTCTGTACAGCACTTTGAGATATCAGCTGATGTAAGAAGGGCTTTATAAATACATTTGATTTGATTTGATGTAACAAAGCGTTCACTGCCCACCCGCCCTGCTTCGGTGGGTCATTATCTTTCAAAACATTAAATGCGTTCTAAAATAAATCCCACACCCACTAAACTAACCCAGTATAACAATCCCCCATCCACTAAACTAACCCAGTATAACAATCCCACACTCACTAAACTAACCCAGTATAACAATCCCACACTCACTAAACTAACCCAGTATAACAATCCCACACCCACTAAACTAACCCAGTATAACAATCCCACACCCACACATCATAAACTAACCCAAATTATTACTTCACTATAGGTGTACTTATAACAATAACTATTGTAATAACTAGCTGCTACTAATACTATCCTACCACTGGGCTACAGTCATTTGGCTATTTCACTACCACTGCATTCACTATTTACTTTCACTGTAACTTTTCCACTAACGACTACTGTCCCACTACAACAAATAATAGTCACTAGTACTTGTACTTCTACAGTAATCTCCATTTTTCAACACTAGACTAACAATTTAAAAGTTTCAACTTCTTCCACCCACAACATTTTTCTGGAATAATTAGGATTTGTCGTTAGATAATTGTAGTTGCTATAACACACCATTAGGTGGTCTGTGCGAACTCTGCCGTCGACGGGCCATAACTTCCTGTTTAGACAAGCAAAAGAGGAAAAAGTATGGCGACAACAGAGCGACTCGGGCCCTCTCGGACCCGAAGAAATAGTCATAAAAACATACTTACAAGGATCAGACATGGACAAATCAGTGGCGGGGGACTTAGTCGAGGCACAGAGGTAAAAATACACGTTTAGAAATCCTTTCTAAAAGCTGAAATTATGAGGGTTTGGGACGGAGAAAACCTAGCTAGCTAGGTTGATAGCTAGCTACGTGTACTCGGTGCGCTGTGCAAACGGCTAGCTGATGTAGTGGAAGTGTATGTAGGTAGTCAGTTTATTAGCTAGCTAACTAGTTAATATGCTAGCTACTACGTTATCTACGTCACTAAGATGGCTGGCTTCCTTGTAGCGGACTGAACTGAAAATAAACTTCCTTAACCATGTCCGCTAGCTTCCTTGCTGATCACTGGAAAAGTTGTCACAGCAACCCCTCCTGGCTACAGCCATCACATTTTAAACATCAACTGGTATAGCCCCTCAAATTAGGGCAATGACTCGTGTGTGTATATCTTGTCTGTCTAATATACACTCAGAGGGGGATCGCTTATTTATGTGCTGCATTTTCCCTATCCTTGACATTTTCTTGTTCCTATGGTGTTCCCTCCTTGTCCTCAGATGTCTGAGGCCCTACTTCAAGAGAGGGACCAACAGGCCAAGTGGCATGGGATTCCAGTGATGCTGCAGAGACTGTATGACAGCAGTCACCTCAACAGTGATCTCTCCCAGATCCACTCCATTATCAAGGTGCAATAATTACTCTTCCCTGACCTCGTTGGCGCTGTAAAGCCCCTCTTTACATGCGACTGTTTCATGCTTGTTTTCCTCGTGGTTGCTGTGATGGTAATTGTTGCTGAGCTGACAGATGTTGTTCATGACGTGTTTGTGTTCTCTCTATGGTGTGGTAGGAAGTGGCATCTTGTCTCTCCATGGAGGCAATGTCGTTTGTGACAGAGGACAGGAGAACAGCACAGGAGTCCACCTCTCCCAACACATACACCTTTGACCTCTTTGGCGGCGTTGATGTGAGTCTCCAACATGTTGAAACAGAGGCATATAGAGCCAACGGTCTTGTCAGTGACCATATTTGCTGTGTCAGGGTTTTAATTTCTCCTTTGTCCTCAGTTACTAGTGGAGATTCTGATGAGACCCACCCTCACCACACAGACCAATTTCCCTAAAAGTAAGCCATATTACATTCCTATGTCATAGTTTTGCAAATGTGAGGAACCAGTTTTTTCATTCCTTCAATATATATTCTAACATATGTTCTCATTACAGTGAGTGATGACCTCGTCAAGGATTGTTTAAGTGTTCTGTACAATTGTTGTATATGTGTAAGTATCAATGCCTTAGATAAAGTGTTTGAATGCATGTAAGAAAATCAGAAATACAGAAATCCTCCCCGTATGATGCCAAACGCTGCATCATATGAAACTTACATATCTTGAAAACTTGATTGCTGACAAGCAAAACATTTTGGCACTATGTCAACAATGGACTAATGAAACAAATACCAAAAGATTGTTTTTGGGTGGAGTTTTCCTTTCACACTGTCTCACAGAGGATGATGTCCACCCTGTTTCCTTTCTTTTAGTCAGGGAAGGTTAATCATGAGCTTTCCATCACTTTCAGATGGAAGGAGTCACTAAAAGTCTGGCATCACGAGATGACTTTGTCATGTTTTTGTTTACGCTCATGTCAAACAAGAAGACATTTTTGCAAACAGCCACATTGATTGAGGACATTCTTGGGGTCAGGAAGGTAAGGATGGCTTCAAAATGCATACTATCACTATGTCAGTCCTTACAAATTTGCAGTTACTACAGGTCATTCAAATTTGCTGAACTTTGATCAAATCAAACTGAACCTAAATGGCCAAAAGATTCACAAAAATGTTAATGAGTTGTCCCATGTCATTTCAGCAAGCTATGACACCCACCATTTTGGATGAAATGGTTTCTGTAGTTAGAAACAGATAAGAAGCATTCCAGAATAATTTTTCCTCTGCCAGTTTGAAGTGGAATGACCCCAATAACGTACGTGTACCTTCATCTTTATGCTCCAGGAGATGATCCAGCTGGAGGGCATCCCCAACCTGCCCAGTCTGGTCCAGAGCTTCAACCAGCAGCAGCTGGCCAACTTCTGCCGCATCCTGTCAGTCACCATCACTGAGCCGGACCTGGGCAACGATGACAAGCACACACTGCTGGCTAAAAACGCCCAGCAGAAGACCAACCTCTGCCCTTCCCACTCTGAAGTCAACCAGGGTAAGACAGCTCTCACCATCAGACCAGGGAGAGAGAATGGAAGGTGTTGTCACATAGAATGATGCTTCATATGACTAGTATTTAATGAAGAAATCCTTGCAAATTACTTGTCCCTCTATTGCTCAGCGATGAATGAGATTAAAAAATGATGGATTTGTACTCCTCAATGTTTCCTTAGGACTCAGTTAAAGGGGCAATCTGCAGTAGCTACATCCATTTTTGGACTTAATGATTAATGATATATACCTATTGATTATTTGAGAATATAACTTATAAATGCCTCATAAGCTTAGTTCAACTTCGTACCCCATCAGAACCCAAAATATAAGATGGTTTACAAACATTGGAGTAAAACAAAGTATAATTTTGATATCAAGGATGGTCAGTCCTTGCATCCATAGCTCTGTTTATGAATTTTAGAGTGGTTGCATTTCTCCAGCCCCATGCTGCAGCTTTTTAGTGAAACAGTGACGGGGGAGTACGCTTTGTTATTGTTTTGACTGCTGATTGCCACTTTAATGGGAAACAGTAAATTCATAATAAAATCTGTTCTATCGCTGTGCTCAGGGGTTAAAGTTCTCAGTGACGTTTTGGGGGGGGGGAAATTATTATTTTGTTTTAAAGAAACACTGAAGACCACACTTGAACGTCTACAACTAGATGGACATATATAGTTTCAAATAACTGCCCTTTGTTTTGACAAACAAATCAGTCCTAAAAACAATCTGCGATGTCCTCCGTTGAGTTTGGAAATCCTGATGTGGCACGCGAGCTGAGATGAACTTAATTTTCAGTCATTCATGGGATTTATTTTTGATTTAACCCCTGTGTGCATCAGTGGCCCTGCTGAACATCCCGGGCTTCATTGAGCGGCTGTGTAAGCTGGCTACCAGGAAGGTGTCTGAGGCCTCGGGGGCATCCAGCCTGCTACTGGAGCTTCAAGACTGGTACACCTTGCTGGACAACGCCCTGGTGCTGGACGCTCTTATGCAAATGGCCACAGAGGATGCCGAGCAGAGCAGCACAGGTCAGACCAGTAGATAATACATGCACTCTCCCTCACACACATACCATGCTCCGGTCATCTGAGATATACTGACGGTATAACGGACCGTTGTTCACTGTTTTCTTACATCAGTAATACGGTTCAGAATGTGACCCACTTTACAGTCACGTGATGTCATAGTCTTCAGGGATGTAAACGCATCACTTTTGGTCGTTTTGATTTCAAAGTGAAAAAAAAACTAATCTGACAAAGTGCAGAGTGTATCACCCATTGGGCTATAAAAGAAAGGCACAAACAGATCTCCTGTGTGATCACTAAACGGTGTATAATAATGGTGTCATAGACTTTTCTCTCTGTTACCGCACGGCAAGTGGTATCGGAGCGCCACGTCTAGGACCAAAAGGCTCCTTAACAGCTTCTACCCGCAATCCATAAGACTGCTGAACAATTAATCAAGTGGCCACCGGAATATTTACATTGACCCCCCCCATTTGTTTTTACACTGCTGCTACTCTGTTTATTGTTTACTGTTTATTATCTATGCAGTCACTTCACTTCTACCTACATGTATAAATTACCTCGACTAACCTGTACCCCACACATTGACTCGTTACCGGTACCCCTATATATAGCCTCGTTATTGTTATTTTGTATTTTTTTTACTTTAGTTTATTTAGTAAATATTTTCTACATCTATTTCTTGAACTACGTTGTTGGTTAAGGGCTTGTAACTAAGCGTTTCACTGTAATGTCTACACCTGTTGTATTCGGCGCATGTGACAAATAACATTTGAATTGATATGTTTCTCATATCGAAATGAATGGCTGAGCAAAAATCAAATCAAAATCAAATTTTATTAGTCACATGCGCCGAATACAACAGGTGAAATGCTTACAGTGAAATGCTTACTTACGAGCCCCTAACCAACAGTGCAGTTTAAAAAAAAATACAGATAAGAATAAGAGATAAATGTAACAGAATACATCCCTACGCATTCTACAAATAGATGATCAGAGTGATGTCATATCAGAATGAGTGCTTCATCATCCAATGTTTGAGCAGCCAGCCACATCACCTAACCAGCCATTAGCCTACTCAGTTGTGGGCAGACAGCATCATCCCCTAACCAGCCATTAGCCCACTCAGTTGTGGGCAGACAGCATCATCCCCTAACCAGCCATTAGCCTACTCAGTTGTGGGCAGACAGCATCATCCCCTAACCAGCCATTAGTTTACTCAGCTGTGGACAGACAGCATCATCCCCTAACCAGCCATTAGCCTACTCAGTTGTGGGCAGACAGCATCATCCCCTAACCAGCCATTAGCCCACTCAGCTGTGGACAGACAGCATCATCCCCTAACCAGCCATTAGTTTACTCAGCTGCTTCTCTCCATCCGTTCTTTCTGCGCATCTCCCATCAGTTTTAAAATGTTATTTAGCCATGATGTTGGGCTGGGGTTGTGCAGACAGTGACAGGGTTTCTGTTACATTTGTTTAATTATTGGAGTGGCTCACAGAGCGAGCGTATTGAATACATATCTTTTAATAGCTTCTGTAAGAACAAGCAGGCCAGTCTGACTAGGCTGAGTGCCATAGAGGAAAACCAGAGCACAGAGACAGTCATTCTTGTGCCTTTACATCACTGAAAACTACCAGTTTCTAGCCCAAACCTCCAGAACTACCCTCTTCCCTTTTCTACCTCGAATTGTCTCACATTTTATATTTCTAAACTACTCGAGGGCTACTCGAACAACCTTCTTTAGTCATGTTACCTGGATAGCTAACTAATAACAAGGTACATTGGATTTAACAGAATTTTTTTTGTCACCTTTTTGGGCCCCTCATCAGTTAGCATCCTTGAATGTTAATGTATTTCCATACACTCTGCTGTTTCTTTCTCAGAGTCGCCAGACGAGAGCTCTCTGGTCACCAGTCCTCTCAGGCACAGTCTGCCCCAGTCCATGAAGATCGTCCATGAGATCATGTACAAGGTGGAGGTTCTCTATGTGCTCTGTGTGCTCCTCATAGGCCGCCAGAGGAACCAGGTAAGACGGATAGCTGGACTTTAGTTTACAACAGGAAATGGCTTCAATCAGTAACTGAGCTTGTAAAGTTTTTCCACTGTGCTTCTGCCTCTGCATTCCTTGCCTTTTGTGGTTTTAGGTTGGTTGTCTGTTAAGTACTTTGAGACAACTGCTGATGTAAGGTTAAGCAGTAAGTCCTGAGGTGGGGGTGGTATATGGCCAATATACCCCAGCTAAGGGCTGTTCTTAGATGAGATGCAACGTGTAGTGCCTGGATACAGCATTTAGCCGTGGTATATTGGCCATATACCACAAACCCTGAGGTGTCTTATTGCTATTATAAACTGGTTACCAACGAAATTAGACCAATTTAAAAGAACCTGTTTTGACATACCTGTGGTCTACGGTCTGGGCGTTCTAGAATCCATTTGATTGTAAATATATGGTGCCTTGTAAACAGGTTCACAGAATGCTTGCAGAGTTCAAACTGATTCCAGGACTCAACAACCTGTTTGACAAGCTGATCTGGAGAAAGCAGACGTCCACCCACGTCCTCCACGGCCAGAACCAGAACTGTGACTGCAGCCCGGTAAGAAGACCTCTCTGCTCTGGGAATGGGCTCAATGGCGCTGTAACACTAAGCACCTCTATTGCAGTACTCACTGGTCTTCCTCTCTCGATCTCACTCACACAGGAGATCTCCTTTAAAATCCAGTTTCTACGACTACTTCAGAGTTTCAGCGACCATCATGAGTGAGTTCAGTACAGACAGTATGATTTAAACTGTATTTCTGTGGAATTAGACATATAATCTGGTACTGAGTTTGATACCATCATGTTCAGTGACTCTGTCATTTGTCTGGTCTTTCCTCCTCTCAGGAACAAGTATCTCCTCTTGAATGCTCAGGAGCTGAATGAGCTCAGTGCCATCTCTCTGAAGGCCAACATCCCTGAGGTGGAGGCTCTCGTCAACACGGACAGGTAGGGCTCTTAGTTAGGCAGGGGATAGGGATGGAGGTCATTTGGTGTTTCTGAATTTGACAAATCCTCCATTGCGTTGGATATTTTCTCTCTTCTATATAGAAATCTAATCTGTGATGGTAAAAAGGGCCTCCTGACACGGCTACTTTCAGTCATGAAGAAAGAACCGGCCGAATCCTCATTCAGGTGTGTGTGTGTTGACTCCAGGAGTTAATGAGTGAAACGTCATCAGGTACAGAAGAGAGGAAGACGAGTGTTAAACCCCTGTTGTCTGTAGGTTCTGGCAGGCGAGGGCGGTGGAGAGCTTCCTGAGAGGATCCACCTCCTACGCTGACCAGGTGTTCCTGCTCAAGAGAGGCCTGCTGGAGGTACGGAGGCTGTTGCCAAGCCAGTGAAGCCACACACACCTATGATAGAACCGCCTTCAAGTCTTCATTTAAAACCTCCCATTAAATCCCCCTCCTCTGTCCTTCCAGCACATCCTGTTCTGCATCATAGACAGCGGCTGTAAGTCCCGGGATGTGCTGCAGAGTTACTTTGACCTTCTGGGGGAACTCATGAAGTTCAACATCGACTCCTTCAAGAGGTTTAACAAATACGTCAACACAGAGGAGAAGGTAGGACACTGCCCAGGGGAGAGGCACTGAATGAGGATCAGACCGACGGAAAGGGAGTGCGGACCATTTTCTAGCTTAACCCTAGAGATCACTTCCTTAATACATGTTTCATTTCTGCTTCCTGTGTTAGTTCCAGACGTTCATGACCCAGATCAACAGCTCTCTAGTGGACTCCAACATGCTGGTGCGCTGTATAATTCTGTCCCTGGACCGCTTCGAGAGCCAGACTGACGATGTGAGAGGTATGTCCATGGAAAATAGTCTTAGGCCTACCGGTGAACACGTTTGTGGCTATAGAAACGTGTTAACCCTCGAGTCGATTCACACACCGGTGCGTCAATCTAAGTGGTGGTCTCCGTTTTGCTCTACGACCCCCACAAGTGTCGGGATTCATCTGAAGTCGGTACCATCGATGTGCCAACTTCTGTTTGTAGCGTCCGAACCGTTAGGGTTACAAACTAACTCAAAACATTATGGTGTTCTCCGTTTTGCTCTACAATCCCCCCACAAGTGTCACGGGACTTGTCTGAAGGTTACCAGTACCAGTTTTAAAAAGTTGATGGAAGTATGAAGGTCATTTTGTGGCAACCTAAAAAAAGGAGTTAAATGTTGTTGTTTTTTATATATACACACACACACACACACACACACACACACACACACACACACAGAGTGGTGGGAAAAGTACCTAATTTTCATACTTGAGTAAAGATAACCTAATAGAAAATGATACTTCAGTAAAAGGTTTTAAACATACTTAAGTATATTTTAGCAATTACATTTACTTTTGATCCTTAAGTATCAAAAGTATAAATCATTTCACATTCCTTTATATTTTCTTGTTTTTTAAGTTTACGGATAGATAGGGGCACACTCGGACATTATTTACAAACAAAGCATTTGTGTTTAGTGAGTCTGCCAGATCAGATGCATTAGGGATGACCGGGGATGTTCTCTGTTTAGTGAGTCTGCCAGATCAGAGGCAGTAGGGATGACCGGGGATGTTCTCTGTTTAGTGAGTCTGCCAGATCAGAGGCAGTAGGGATGACCGGGGATGTTCTCTGTTTAGTGAGTCTGCCAGATCAGAGGCAGTAGGGATGACCAGGGATGTTCTCTGTTTAGTGAGTCTGCCAGATCAGAGGCAGTAGGGATGACCAGGGATGTTCTCTGTTTAGTGAGTCCTCCAGATCAGAGGCAGTAGGGATGACCAGGGATGTTCTCTGTTTAGTGAGTCTGCCAGATCAGAGGCAGTAGGGATGACCAGGGATGTTCTCTGTTTAGTGAGTCTGCCAGATCAGAGGCAGTAGGGATGACCGGGGATGTTCTCTGTTTAGTGAGTCTGCCAGATCAGAGGCAGTAGGGATGACCAGGGATGTTCTCTGTTTAGTGAGTCTGCCAGATCAGAGGCAGTAGGGATGACCAGGGATGTTCTCTTGACAAGTATGTGAATTTGACCATTTTCCTGTCCTGCCAAGCATTCAAAATGTAACAAGTACTTTTGGGTGTCAGGGAAAATGTATGGAGTAAAAAGTACATTATTTTCTTTAGGAATGTAGTGAAGTAAAAGTAAAAAATATAAATGGTTAAAGTACAGACCCCCAAAAAATGACAAGTTTGGACACACCTACTCATTCAATTTTTTAATTTTTTTTTTACTATTTTCTACATTGTAGGTATAATAGTGAAGACAAACTATGAAATAACCAATGGAATCATGTAGTAACCAATAAAGTGTTAAACAAATCAAAATATATTTGAGATTTGAGATTCTTCAAAGTAGCCACCCTTTGCCTTGATGACAGCTTTGCACACTCTTGACAAACTGGTTTTTAGAAATGTTTGCTAATTGATATATAAAATAAATAAATAAATCACATTTACATAAGTATTCAGACCCTTTACTCAGTACTTTATTGAAGCAACTTTGGCAGCGATTACAGCATCTTCTTGGGTATGACACTACAAACTTGGCACACCTGTATTTGGGGAATTTCTCCCATTCTTCTCTGCAGATCGTCTCAAGTAGAGGTCGACCTATTATGATTTTTCACCGCCGATACCGATTATTGGAGGACCCAAAAAACCAATACCAATTAATCAGCCGATTTTATTATTATGTTTTTTTGTAATAATGACAATTACAACAATACTGAATGAACACTTATTTTAACTTAATATAATACATCAATAAAATCAATTTAGCCTCAAATAAATAATGAAACATGTTCAATTTGGTTTAAATAATGCAAAAACAAAGTGTTGGTCCCGTGTGGCTCAGTTGGTAGAGCATGGTGTTTGCAACGCCAGGGTTGTGGGTTCGATTCCCACGGGGGACCAGTACGGGGGAAAAAATGTATGAAATGTATGCATTCACTACTGTAAGTCGCTCTGGATAAGAGCGTCTGCTAAATGACTAAAATGTAAATGTAAAATGAGAAGAAAGTAAAAGTGCAATATGTGCCATGTAAAAAAGCTAACGTTTAAGTTCCTTGCTCAGAACATGAGAACATATGAAAGCTGGTGCTTCCTTTTAACATGAGTCTTCAATATTCCCAGGTAAGATGTTTTAGGTTGTAGTTATTATAGGAATTATAGGACTATTTCTCTCTATACCATTTGTATTTCATATACCTTTGACTATTGGATGTTCTTATAGGCACTTTAGTATTGCCAGTGTAACAGTATAGCTTCCGTTCCTCTCCTCGCTCCTACCTGGGCTCAAACCAGGAACACATCGAAAACAGCCACCCTCGAAGCAGCGTTACCCATGTAGAGCAAGGGAAACAACTACTCCAAGTCTCAGAGCGAGTGACGTTTGAAACGCTATTAGCGCGCACCCGGCTAACTAGTTAGCCATTTCACATCGGTTACAACAGCCTAATCTTGGGAGTTGACAGGCTTGAAGTCATAAACAGCGCAATGCATTGCGAAGGGCTGTTTGAATGAATGCTTACGAGCCTGCTGCTGCCTACCATCGCTCAGTCAGACTGCTCTATCAAATCATAGACTTAATTATAACATAATAACACACAGAAATACGAGCCTTAGGTCATTAATATGGTTGAATCCGGAAACTATCATCTCGAAAACAAAACGTTATTCCTGTTACATTGCACAACCTTCAATGTTATGTCATAATTACTTAAAATTCTGGCAAATTAGTTCGCAACGAGCCAGGCGGCCCAAACTGTTGCATATACCCTGACTGCGTGCAATGAAAAAGCAAAATGACACAATTTCACCTGGTTAATATTGCCTGCTAAACTGGATTTCTTTTAGCTAAATATGCAGGTTTAAAAATATATACTTCTGTGTATTGATTTTAAGAAAGGCATTGATGTTTATGGTTAGGTACAGTCGTGCAACGATTGTGCTTTTTTCGCAAATGCGCTTTTTTAAAATCATCTCCCGTTTGGCGAAGTCGGCTGTCTTTGTTAGGAAGAAATAGTCTTCACAGTTCGCAACGAGCCAGGCGGCCCAAACTGCTGCATATACCCTGACTCTGTTTGCAAGAGAAGTGACACATTTTCCCTAGTTAAAATAAATTCATGTTAGCAGGCAATATTAACTAAATATGCAGGTTTAAAAATATATACTTGTGTATTGATTTTAAGAAAGGCATTGATGTTTATGGTTGGAGCAAAGTGTACCTAAGCGATTATATGCAATGCAGCACAGGCTAGATAACTACACATGGTTGATGATATTACTAGTTTAACTAGTGATTATGATTGATTGTTTTTTATAAGTTTAATGCTAGCTAGCAACTTACCTTGGCTTCTTACTGCAGTCGCGTAACAGGCAGGCTCCTCATGGAGTGCAATGTAAAGCAGGTGGTTAGAGCGTTGGACTAGTTAACCGTAAGGTTGCAAGATTGAATCCCCTAGCTGACAAGGTAAAAATCTGTCGTTCTGCCCCTGAACAAGGCAGTTAACCCACCGTTCCTACGCCGTCATTGAAAATAAGAATGTGTTTTTAACTGACTTGCCTAGTTAAATAAAGGTCAAAAATAAATAAAAAATCGGCCAAATCGGCGTCCAAAAATACAGATTTCCGATTGTTATGAAAACTTGAAATCGGCCCTAATTAATCAGCCATTCCGATTAATCGGTCGACCTCTAGTCTCAAGCTATGTCAAGTTGGATGGGGAGCGTCACTGCAGTTATTTTTAGGCCTCTCCAGAGCTGTTCGATTGGGTTGATGTCCGGGCTCTGGCTGGGCCACTCAAGGACATTCAGAGACTTGTCCCGAAGCCACTCCTGCATTGTCTTGGCTGTGTGCTTAGTTCAAATAGTTCAATCTTGGTTTCATCAGACCATAGAATCTTAGCTGACTTTTGGCAAACTCCAAGAGGGCTGTCATGTGCCTTTTCATGGAGGAGTGGCTTCCCTCTGGCCACTCTACCATAAAGGCCTGATTGGTGGAGTGCTCCAGAGATGGTTGTCCTTCTGGAAGGTTCTCCCATCTCCACAGAGGAACTCTAGAGCTCTGTCAGTGACCATTGGGTTCTTGGTCATCTCCCTTCTCCCCCGATTGCTCAGTTTGGCCAGGCAGCCAGCTCTAGGAAGAGTCTTGGTAGTTCCATACTTCTTCCATTTAAGAATGATGGAGGCCACTGTTCTTGGGGACCTTCAATGCTGCAGAAATGTTTTGCTACCCTTCCCCAGATCTGTGCCTCGACACAATTCTGTCTCGGAGCTCTACGGACAATTCCTTCGACCTCATGGCTTAGTTTTTGCTCTGACATGTACTGTAAGCTGTGGGACCTTTTTATATAGACAGGTGTGTGCCTTTCCAAATCATGCCCATCAATTAGATTTACCACAATCAAGTTGTAGAAACATCTCAAGGATGATCAATGGAAACAGGATGCACCTGAGCTCCATTTCGAGACTCATAGCGAAGGGTCTGAATACTTATGTAAATAAGATATTTCTGTTTTATTTTATTTATTTATTTATTCCATTTTAGAATAAGGCAGTAACGTAATAATGTGGAAAATATATATAATATATTCCACATTTTGTTACGTTACTGCCTTATTCTAAAATGTATATCCTCATCAATCTACACACAATACCCCATAATGACAAAGCGAAAACAGGTTTATAAATGGTAGCAATTTTTGTTGTTGCTGAAAATAAAAATGCTCAGGATATATTTCCTGATCTCCTAGATATAGGACAGACACGTCAAGACCTTGTTACTTATGATTTTATTTTTGAACTGTTGCCATCTTATGAATGTGTTATTCAATGTGTTTCTAAAGGCCAAAATGTATATTTTATTAAATAATTCTAAATCCAATAGCTAAATAACTCTCTGTCACTGTCTGTCTGTCACTGTCTCTGTCTGTCACTGTCTCTGTCTCTCTGTCTGTCACTGTCTCTGTCTGTCACTGTCTGTCACTCTGTCTCTCTTTCACTGTCTCTCTCTGTCACTGTCTCTCTTTCACTGTCTCTCTCTGTCACTGTCTCTCTGTCTCTCTCTGTCACTGTCTCTGTCTCTCTCTGTCACTGTCTCTGTCTCTCTCTGTCTCTCTCTGTCACTGTCTCTGTCTCTCTCTGTCACTGTCTCTCTCTGTCTCTGTCTCTGTCACTGTCTCTGTCTCTCTCTGTCTCTGTCTCTCTCTGTCACTGTCACTGTCTCTGTCTCTGTCTCTCTCTGTCACTGTCTCTGTCTCTCTCTGTCACTGTCTCTGTCTCTCTCTGTCACTGTCTCTGTCTGTCTGTCTGTCTGTCTGTCTGTCTGTCTGTCTGTCTGTCTGTCTGTCTGTCTGTCTGTCTGTCTGTCTGTCTGTCTGTCTGTCTGTCTGTCTGTCTGTCTGTCTGTCTGTCTGTCTGTCTGTCTGTCTGTGTCTGCCCTGTAGTTGTGGAGGTGCTGTCAGAGTGCAGTCTGTTGTCCTACATGGTCCGCGTGGAGAACAGACTAACCATCCTCTTCAGACTCGTCAACATCATCAACGTGCAGACGCTCACGCAGGCAAGGAAAGCCCCTATCCCATCGTCTGTCAGGTTTACTGTAATACTAATGACTGTCATGGCATCCTATCTATCATAGACTTTACATTCCTCTATTTCTTGTTTCTCATATTGAGACATACACTTGTCTGGATCATCTACATGTTAACGGACTGTGATCCTTTCCCTTCTGTTTGATGGTGGCTGGGCCCTACCAATGTTAGGAGAATGTGAGCTGTCTGAACACCAGCCTGGTGGTATTGATGCTGGCCAGGAGACGGGGCAAGCTGTCCTTCTACCTCAACGCCCTGAGAGAGAAGGAGTACACTGAGAAATACCCCGGCTGCCTGCTCAACAACTTCCACAACCTGCTGCGCTTTTGGCAGCGCCACTACCTCAACAAGGACAAGGATAGCACCTGTCTGGAGAACGTGAGTGTCCTCCCCAATGAGCTCACACACACACACACCGTTGTTACTTGAATGCTGCCTACTCTATGGTGGTAATTCTTTATTAGGTTACCTGTACACTAAACCATGCTCTGTCCTATTGTGGTTGACTGACTTACTGTTGTATGAGAGAACACATTTCTGTTGAATGCATTCAGTTGTGCAACTGACTAGATATCCCTTTTCCCTTTCTATATCATTCTCTCCTATCACTCTCCAATCATTCTCTCTCTCTCTCTCTCTCCTACCATTCTCTCCCCTCGTACCATTCTCTCTCTCTCTCTCCTACCATTCTCTCCCCTCGTACCATTCTCTCTCTCTCTCTCTCCTACCATTCTCTCCCCTCGTACCATTCTCTCTCTCTCTCTCTCTCTCCTACCATTCTCTCCCCTCGTACCATTCTCTCTCTCTCTCTCTCTCTCCTACCATTCTCTCCCCTCGTACCATTCTCTCTCTCTCTCTCTCTCCTACCATTCTCTCCCCTCGTACCATTTTCTCTCTCTCTCTCTCCCTCCCTCCTATCTGCAACAGAGCTCCTGTATCCTCTTCACCTATTGGAAGGAGACGGTGTCGGTTCTGTTGGACTCAGACCGAACTTCACTATGTGCCATAGCCAGCTACATCGATGAGGCCTACATGGATCTGGGAAGAGACTTTCTGGAAGTTTAGTCCCTGGAAAAAAGAGGAGAGGCATTGTCTCAATCACCTGAAGACTGAACAGATCTGAGCGCTCACTTCTTCACATAGCTGTTATTCAGGGATCCATCGGTGTACAGAATGACTGTGCACAGTTTTGGGCATGTGTATGTATTTTTGTGTGTGTGTGTGTGTGTGTGTGTGTGTGGATATGCTTTAGTGGGTGTGTGAGTATTGGCTGTAGGAGTGGATGCGTATGCTTGTGTCACGTGTGTCTCTACCAGTGGAGGCTGGTGAGAGGAGCTATAGGAGGACGAGCTCATTGTAATGGCTGGAATGGAATAAATGGGTTGGGTCAAACGTGGTTTCCATATGTTTGTGTTTGATACCGTTCCATGTCTTCCATCCAGCCATTACAATGAGCCTGTCCTCCTACAGCTCCTCCCACCAGCCTCCTCTAGTGTATAGCTGTGTTGGGGTGTGTCACATGCTGGAGTTTCCATTCTGTTTTATCTGTGGGGAAAACAGTCAGCCAATCAGCAGCCTTTCACTAACAGAAGGGAGATGATTTCTCGAACCCGGTTGTCACTAGTTACCACAGCCACAAAGTCATAACCCCTACCTATTTCTCTCATTTCTATTCTTAAAATGTGATTTCAAACCGGACCTTAACCACACTGCTAACCTTATGTCTAATCTTAAATTAGGACTAAAATGCAAATTTTTGTTTATATTAATTATTATGATATAGCCCATTTAGTCTTTGTGGCTGTGGTAACTAGTGGAAACCCTCCTACACTCTGGCAAAAAAAAACGACGGTCCAACTTCATATTGAGTGGTGCCAAAACTCTGCATTTACATGGTAATTACACCGGTCAGATATAGTGGGTACATTTACAGGGTTAGTACTTACAACTGGTATGCCTGTTTTGATGTTAGTGTAATAGTCAAACACGAAGGAGATGTTTTAACACAATCAATTTGAATTTGTTTGCAGATATAAAGCATGTTAAATACATTTTGTTGTGCAGTCAACGCAATGTGTAAGTACACCAACTGAGAAAAGAACATTACTCTGTATCTAACGGTATGTAATTACTATGTCAACATGTTTTAGGGACATTTAATACAAGTGGGACCAAAACATTGATATTATAAGGGACAAGCAATTGTGTTATTTTGGTGGTCTAAAAAGGGATATTTAAAGAAATGATCCATGTAAATGATAAAGTATTTAGGTGAAGGACAAGGTCGACACAAGGCTCTGGAACATGGACTCGCCAGAAGAATGAATGTCTTGGGTTCGACAACACAGAGGAGTCCTGACTGGTAACGTTAGGAAAGATGCTTAACTTATGGCATGAGGATATGAGACTGTCCCTGTTTCAGAGTGTGTATGTGACTTATGTCTGAGCTCTTCTCAGACAGTGAGTGAGAGTATGTGTGTAGTCATCTAATACACAGGTAAGTATCTGTAACTTCACTTTGTAAAGCGAATGAGATAAATAACAGAACACAACTTTGGATCTGTCTTGTCTCTTTAAGTGCTTTAATTCACTACAACACATGGATGTAAAGTGGGTTATACAATCTATTGTTGACAATGGACAGTCCTGTCAACGGCTATTTTAAGTATTTAACAGCATGGCGTTGGTTTGTGTTAGTCTATCATAAATCATTGCTATTTGAACACACGTCAAACACTTAACACCCATTGCAGTCATCTGAAAGCACAGAGTTTAATCCAGGAGTACAAGCAGGTCTCCACTTCATTCTGCAAGCAGATTTAAGTCAGGCCTGAGACTAGACCACTCAAGAACACTCCACACGTCTTGGAAAGCCATTTCAGAAGACAGGTGGGTTTTCCTCATACATTTTACTTGGGCTTTGTTACTTTAATATTTATTTTGATACTAACAAACATACCAGTCCCTGCCGATGACAAGCATACTCATAACATGATGCTGCCACCACCATGTTTGTAAATAGAGATTGTTTCACTCTGTTGAATTGGACTTGACCCAACCCTGTCATTTTTATTTTAGGCCAAAAAGTTTGTTTATTTGCAGTGTTTAACAGCCTTGTTACAAACAATGTAATTTTTGAACACAGGCTTCTTTTCACTTTTTCATACAGGCCAGTAATATGGAGTGAATGCAATGTTGTTGATCCCTTTTTGTATGTTAAAGTATTGTGGTGGCAGCATCACGTTATGGGTATGCTTGTCATCAGCAGGGACTGGGGAGTTAGGATGAAAATAAATATGAAAGGAGCAAAGCCCACCTCAAGTCTTAAAACCTAACCCTGGGATAGGTTTTATTTTCCTGTGGGACAATTACACACATTTTTATGCAAAAGACATACCAGAATGGCTTTCCAAGAGGTGTTGAGCGGTTTAGTCTCAGTCCTGACTTAAATCCGCTTAAAACAAGATTTAAATATCGCTGTCTATCAATGAACCCGAACCAAATTTACTGAGCCTGAGTAATTTTGACAAAAATGCTGGATATACAGTGTATTCAGAAAGTATTCAGACCACTTGACTTTTTCTACATTTCGTTACGTTACAGCCGTATTCTAAAATGAGGAGAACACTAATTTTCCTCATCAATCTACACACAATACCCCATAACGACAAAGCGAAAACAGGTTTTAATACAATTTAGCAAATTTATAACAAAAAAAAGATACCTTATTGACATAAGTATTCAGACCCTTTGCTATGAGACTCGAAATTGAGCTCAGGTGTATCCTGTTACCATTGATCATCATTGAGATGTTTCTAGAACTTAAATGGACTTCTGGTAAATTCAATTGATTGGACATGATTTGGAAAGGCACACACCTGTCTATGTAAGGTCCCACAGTTGACAGTGCATGTCAGAGTAAAAACCAAGCCATGAGTTCGAAGGAATTGTCTGTTTCTCCAATTTGATTGGAGTCCACCTGTGGTAAATTCAATTGATTGGACATGATTTGGAAAGGCACATACCTGTCTATATAAGGTCACACAGTTAACAGTGCATGTCAGAGTAAAAACCAAGCCATGAGGTCGAAGGAATTGTCTGTAGAGCTCTGAGACAGGATTGTGTTGGCACAGATCAGGGGAAGGGTACCAAAAAAATGTATGCAGCATTGGAAGTCCCCAAGAACACAGTGGCCTCCATCATTCTTAAATGGATGAAGTTTGGAACCACCAAGACTCTTCCTAGAGCTGGCTGCCTGGCCAAACTGAGCAATCCGGGGAGAAGGGCCTTGGTCAGGGAGGTGACCAAGAACCCGATGGTCACTCTGACAGAGCTCCTGAGTTCCTCTGTGGAGATGGAAAAACCTTCCAGAAGGACAACCATCTCTGCAGCACTCCACCAATCAGGCCTTTATGATAGAGTGGCCAGGCAGAAGCCACTCTTCAGTAAAAGGCACATAACAGCCCACTTGGAATTTGCCAAAAGGCACCTAAATTCTCTGAGACCATGAGAAACAAGATTCTCTGGTCTGATGAAACCAAGATTGAACTCTTTGGCCTGAATGGCAAGCATCACGTCTGGAGGAAACCTGGCACTATCCCTACAGTGAAGCATGGTGGTGGTGGCAGCATCATGCTGTGGTGATGTTTTTCAGTGGCTGGAACATGGAGACAAGTCAGGATCGAGTGAAAGATGAATGAAGCAAAGTACAGAGAGATCCTTGATGAAAACCTGCTCCAGAGCGCTCAGGACCTAAGACTAGGTTGAAGGTTCACCTTCCAACAGGACAACGACCCTAAGCACACAGCCAAGATGATGCAGGAGTGGCTTCAGGATAACTCTCTGAATGTCCTTGAGTGGCCAAGCCAGAGCCAGGAGTTGATCCTGATCGAACATCTCTGGAAAGACCTGAAAATAGCCATGCAGCGACGCTCCCCATCCAACCTGACATAGCTTGAGAGGATCTGCAGAGAAGAATGGGAGAAACTCCCCAAATACAGGTGTGCCAAGCTTGTAGCGTCAAACCCCAGAACTTTAGGATGTAATCACTGCCAAAGGTGCTTCAACAAAGTACTGAGTAAAGGGTCTGAATACTTATGTAAATGTGACATTTTCAGTTTTATATTTTTAATAAATGAGCAAAACATTGTTTTTGCTTTGTCGTTATGGGGTGTTGTGTGTAGATTGATGAGGGGGGGAACAATTTAATACATTTTAGAATAGGGCTGTAACTTAACAAAATGTTGAAAAAGTCAAGGGGTTTGAATACTTTACGAAAGCACTGTATACAGGTGACCACTTAATTAGCCCAAGTGTGACCTCTGACCTTGTTCTCCTACAGCTGTTTCTTCAGTTTTCTGGCTGAAGGAGATCTTGGTATCATAGCTTCTGGTTCCTCTAGCCTACAATTATACTCTTCTACACAGAGCGAGAAGCAGAGAAAGGTCAGTTTGGTTAGTTTCTCGAGGTCAGCTAACTTTCTGACAAATTAATAACTTAAAGTCATGCTGTCCCATGTGACCCTTAATTTGAATGATTGACAGACGCTATGTGTTTAACAAAGGAGCTAGTTAGGCTACTGTATGTGGTGAAGTGTGTTTTTCATGTCACTTTACTAACATCGTCCACTTGCTGCTCCAGCTTGACCTTGGCCTTGCTCAGCATATTGACCATATCCTCCCCGACCAACAGGTTAGTCATGGCCTGCTGGTGGGCCTCCTGCAGAGCCGCCTTCTCCTTGGTCAGACACAAGATGGACTCGAGCTGCTGGTGGGCCTCCTGCAGAGCCGCCTTCTCCTTGGTCAGACACAAGATGGACTCGGGCTGCTGGTGGGCCTCCTGCAGGGCCGTCTTCTCCTTGGTCAGGCTCAGCATGGACTCGGGCTGCTGGTGGGCCTCCTGAAGGGCCGTCTTCTCCTTGGTCAGGCTCAGCATAGATCTTCTGGGTGAGTCTCTTCCATCCGGTTCTTCACCTGAGGACAGAAAGGGGGAACAAACAATGTGGTATAAATATGAAAGCTCGCAGTCATTGGACTCTGGAGCAGCGGAAACGCGTTCTCTGGAGTGATGAATCACATTCACCATCTGACAGTCTGATGGACGAATCTGGGTTTCACAGATGCCAGGAGAACACTACCTGCCCAACTGTATAGTGCCAACTGTAAAGTTTGGCGGAGGAGGAATAATGGTCTGGGGCTGTTTTTCATGGTTTGGGCTACGCCCCTTAGTTCCAGGGAAGGGCAATCTTAACGCTACAGCATACAATGACATTGTAGACAATTCTGTACTTCCAGCTTTATGGCAACAGTTTGGGGAAGGCCCATTCCTGTTTCAGCATGACAATGCCCCTGTGCACAAAGCGAGGTCCATACAGAAATGGTTTGTTGAGATTGTTGTGGAAGAACTTGACTGGCCTGCACAGAGCCCTGACCTCAACCCCAACGAACACCTTTGGGATTAATTGGAACGCCGACTGTGAGCCAGGTCTAATCGGCCAACATCAGTGACCTCACTAATTCTCTTGTGGCTGAATGGAACCAAGTCCTCGCAGCAATGTTCCAACATCTAGTGGAAAGCCTTCCCAGAAGAGTGGAGGCTGTTATAGCAGCAAAGGGGGGACCAACTCTATTAATGCCCATGATTTTGGAATGAGATGTTCAACGAGCACGTGCCCACATACCTTTGGCCATGTAGTGTATCTAATATATACAGCACAGTAAATTGACTGATCAGAGGTTTACACAACAGGAATGCTGAAAAGTATATCTGCGGGCATTGAGCCACCCATATATCCCTCCCCCCTAGCTTGGGTACCAGTCCGTTTCACTAACATTCCACTCCATGTCATTGGCCAAAAATGTTGAGCATTACAAGGAGGGGCAAGGAGTAGAACGGTAGTTAAACAGACTGGTACCCAGACTAATCCCTCCCTGCTCACCTTGTTCTCTGTGGCATGTCTCTTCTTCTCCACCTTGACCATTGTGATCTCCAGATCTGTCTTCAGCTCTGCACACACGTCCTCCAGCTTGTGTTTCTTGGCGTTCAGGCTGGCGTTCAGGACGGCGTTCATCTCCTCATCCTCAAGTCTTTCCTTCAGCTCTATGACCTTGGCCTTAATCAGCAGGTTACAGCAGGCCTTGATCAGCAGGTCACAGCAGTCCTCTGCATCCATCAGGTTGTCCTGCTCCTGGGGGTCAGGAGTCACACAGAGATAGACATCTTCTTAGCATCTCTTATCTTGATTTATTGCCTAATTGTTTCTGGTCAATTCTGATTAGGTCTACATTTATCTTGTCTGATCATATTTCTACATGTTTACTTTATCTTGTCGCATTGATCCTTATCTTGACAGTATCCTGTTGTACAGTGTAATACCTTGATGTTATTCTGTTGTACAGTGTAATATCTTGACGTTATCTGTAAACACTCACTGCCTGCAGCTGTAGGGCCAGGTCATTCTTCTCCTGGATCAGGGCCACCTGTCTCTCCTGCACCCCCTTGTGCTTTGCCTCCGACTTGTCAAACACGTCCTTCAACTTAGCAAACTCCTCCTTGAGTGTGGCCAGCTCCTTCTCTGCCATGGTGCTCCTCAGGAGAGGCCTGAGCTTGAAGAAAAGCAGGGCCAGCTCCTTCTCTGCTGTGGTGCTCCTCAGGAGAGGCCTGAGCTTGAAGAAAAGCAGGGCCAGCTCCTTCTCTGCCGTGGTGCTCCTCAGGAGAGGCCTGAGCTTGAAGAAAAGCAGGGCCAGCTCCTTCTCTGCTGTGGTGCTCCTCAGGAGAGGCCTGAGCTTGAAGAAAAGCAGGGCCAGCTCCTTCTCTGCTGTGGTGCTCCTCAGGAGAGGCCTGAGCTTGAAGAAAAGCAGGGCCAGCTCCTTCTCTGCTGTGGTGCTCCTCAGGAGAGGCCTGAGCTTGAAGAAAAGCAGGGCCAGCTCCTTCTCTGCCGTGGTGCTCCTCAGGAGAGGCCTGAGCTTGAAGAAAAGCAGGGCCAGCTCTTCACCACTGTAAACGCCCAGATGTGTTACTGGATTATTCTCTATTAAAGATTACATGGGTGAAAAGAGGGGAATGGTTTTGTGTGCACTAAGGTCTGAATTTAAAAAGGAATGACATTTGGGATTGAACATTCACGTTTTTGCCTTAATTAACCATCTATCTTATGTAACCATACCAAACATAATATATCATACTAAATGGAGTGACTTGGATTTCTGTACAGAATAATACTAAATGCTCTGAAACCAGGTTGAGTGTCCTCCGGGGCAGAACGACAGATTTTTATCTTGTCAGCTCGGTTATTCGATCCAGCAACCTTTCAGTTACTGACCCAACGCTCTAACCACTAGGCTACCTGCTGGTTACTGGCCCAACGCTCTAACCACTAGGCTACCTGCTGGTTACTGGCCCAACGCTCTAACCACTAGGCTACCTGCTGGTTACTGGCCCAACGCTCTAACCACTAGGCTACCTGCTGGTTACTGGCCCAACGCTCTAACCACTAGGCTACCTGCTGGTTACTGGCCCAACGCTCTAACCACTAGGCTACCTGCTGGTTACTGACCCAACGCTCTAACCACTAGGCTACCTGCTGTTTACTGGCCCAACGCTCTAACCACTAGGCTACCTGCTGGTTACTGGCCCAACGCTCTAACCACTAGGCTACCTGCTGGTTACTGGCCCAACGCTCTAACCACTAGGCTACCTGCTGGTTACTGGCCCAACGCTCTAACCACTAGGCTACCTGCTGGTTACTGGCCCAACGCTCTAACCGCTAGGCTACCTGCTGGTTACTGGCCCAACGCTCTAACCACTAGGCTACCTGCTGGTTACTGGCCCAACGCTCTAACCGCTAGGCTACCTGCTGGTTACTGGCCCAACGCTCTAACCGCTAGGCTACCTGCTGGTTACTGGCCCAACGCTCTAACCACTAGGCTACCTGCTGGTTACTGGCCCAACGCTCTAACCGCTAGGCTACCTGCTGGTTACTGGCCCAACGCTCTAACCGCTAGGCTACCTGCTGGTTACTGGCCCAACGCTCT
Organism: Salmo trutta; assembly: GCF_901001165.1. Lineage (NCBI taxonomy): Eukaryota > Metazoa > Chordata > Actinopteri > Salmoniformes > Salmonidae > Salmo > Salmo trutta. The sequence continues at coordinate 36,377,641 of NC_042986.1, read as the reverse complement.
AACCACTAGGCTACCTGCTGGTTACTGGCCCAACGCTCTAACCACTCGGCTACCTGCTGGTTACTGGCCCAACGCTCTGACCACTCGGCTACCTGCTGGTTACTGGCCCAACGCTCTGACCACTAGGCTACCTGCTGGTTACTGGTCCAACGCTCTGACCACTAGGCTACCTGCTGGTTACTGGTCCAACGCTCTGACCACTAGGCTACCTGCTGGTTACTGGCCCAACGCTCTGACCACTAGGCTACCTGCTGGTTACTGGCTCAACGCTCTAACCACTAGGCTACCTGCTGGTTACTGGCCCAACGCTCTAACCACTAGGCTACCTGCTGGTTACTGGCCCAACGCTCTAACCACTAGGCTACCTGCTGGTTACTGGCCCAACGCTCTAACCACTAGGCTACCTGCTGGTTACTGGCCCAACGCTCTAACCACTAGGCTACCTGCTGGTTACTGGCCCAACGCTCTAACCACTAGGCTACCTGCTGGTTACTGGCCCAACGCTCTAACCACTAGGCTACCTGCTGGTTACTGGCCCAACGCTCTAACCACTAGGCTACCTGCTGGTTACTGGCCCAACGCTCTAACCACTAGGCTACCTGCTGGTTACTGGCCCAACGCTCTAACCACTAGGCTACCTGCTGGTTACAGGCCCAACACTCTAACCACTAGGCTACCTGCAGCCCCATGAGAGATGAGAGGCTGTCTGAGATCCTCGCCATGCAGCAGGGCCAACTCACGAGTATGGAGAGACGCAAGATGTTGGAGGAGAAATAAAGATCACAAGTGAAGCAGTTCCACTGGGACGGCTCTGTATTTTGAGATTTCAGGCCCAACCCAAAACGTTTTTAGTAGTGTTTGATATGCAAATTGTGTGTTAGTGTGTGTATTTGCCACCAGGTTTGTCGGTATGTACATGGCATGCGTGAAGTATGTGTGTGGTGAACGTGTCAGCACTTGCTTGCTTTACATTGTGTGTGTGGTCCTGGTGGAAATAGCGCCCGGAGGTTATAACAGGCTAACTGGCGCTTACAAAAACAAGAGGGGTTGACACATGGCCCTTAAAGAGCAGCAACAGCACCTGTCATGTCCTCCAGCCCCATATTAATAATAACCCATTCTCCCCGGCCCCCTTTGTCCATGGAGCCTGGAGTTCAGAGCCTCCACATAGCTGGAATAACTGGTCAGGTAATAAGGGATTAAGTCCTCTGGTTTCACAGAGGGCTGGAGTTTCACATTATAAAATGCCCTCTACCTGACCCACAGTGTGTCTCCTGCCTTGCCAGTGATTCACTATTGATTTACTTCCCCCGGCCAGCATGCTTGCTTTCTCCCAGCACCCACTATTGTAAAGCAAATGAGACAATGGCTTGCGCCCGCCAGGCCATATTTGGTAAGCAGAGCACACACAGATCTAATTTAGAACAAAGAGGGGCGGGATGGATCTAGACCGCGCCCACCCGTTGACTGACCAGTTCATTGGACACATGACAGGGACATGTAAGGGTGGAAAGCCATAGGACAAAGCATTCTAGCTACCTTTTTATAGTCTACTGCTTTACACCACATTTCCAAAAAGATCTACTGATACACACATTATCCCCAATCAATCAGGCATATATGTTTCATTATTTCCCCACCTAAATAGAATTTGTAACATATAGTACGTTTTGCGATACATTTACATTTTAGTCATTTAGCAGACGCTCTTATCCAGAGCGACTTACAGTAGTGAATGCATACATTTCATACATTTTTTTTTTATCCGTACTGGTCCCCCGTGGGAATATTCATAACATATTGTACGTTTTGCAAATTCGTTACATATACAGTGAGGGAAAAAAGTATTTGATCCCCTGCTGATTTTGTACGTTTGCCCACTGACAAAGAAATGATCAGTCTATAATTTTAATGGTAGCTTTATTTGAACAGTGAGAGACAGAATAACAACAAAAATATCCAGAAAAACGCATGTCAAAAATGTTATAAATTGATTTGCATTTTAATGAGGGAAATAAGTATTTGGCCCCTCTGCAAAACATGACTTAGTACTTGGTGGCAAAACCCTTGTTGGCAATCACAGAGGTCAGACGTTTTTTGTAGTTGGCCACCAGGTTTGCACACATCTCAGGAGGGATTTTGTCCCACTCCTCTTTGCAGATCTTCTCCAAGTCATTAAGGTTTCGAGGCTGACATTTGGCAACTCGAACATTCAGCTCCCTCCACAGATTTTCTATGGGATTAAGGTCTGGAGACTGACTAGGCCACTCCAGGACCTTAATGTGCTTCTTCTTGAGCCACTCCTTTGTTGCCTTGGCCGTGTGTTTTGGGTCATTGTCATGCTGGAATACCCATCCACGACTCATTTTCAATGCCGTGGCTGAGGGAAGGAGGTTCTCACCCAAGATTTGACGGTACATGGCCCCGTCCATCGTCCCTTTGATGCGGTGAAGTTGTCCTGTCCCCTTAGCAGAAAAACACCCCCAAAACAAAATGTTTCCACTTCCATGTTTGACGGTGGGGATGCTGTTCTTGGGGTCATAGGCAGCATTCCTCCTCCTCCAAACACGGCGAGTTGAGTTGATGCCAAAGAGCTCCATTTTGGTCTCATCTGACCACAACACTTTCACCCAGTTGTCCTCTGATCATCCAGATGTTCATTGGCAAACTTCAGACGGGCATGTATATGTGCTTTCTTGAGCAGGGGGACCTTGCGGGCGCTGCAGGATTTCAGTCCTTCACGGCATAGTGTGTTACCAATTGTTTTCTTGGTGACTATGGTCCCAGCTGCCTTGAGATCATTGACAAGATCCTCCCGTGTAGTTCTGGGCTGATTCCTCACCGTTCTCATGATCATTGCAACTCCACGAGGTGAGATCTTGCATGGAGCCCCAGGCCGAGAGAGATTGACAGTTATTTTGTGTTTCTTCCATTCCACACTCCCTTTAAGAGTGTGCTCCTAATCTCAGCTCGTTACCTGTATAAAAGACACCTGGGAGCCAGAAATCTTTCTGATTGAGAGGGGGTCAAATACTTATTTCCCTCATTAAAATGCAAATGAATTTATAACATTTTTGACATGTTTTTCTGCAATTTTTTGTTGTTATTCTGTCTCTCACTGTTCAAATAAACCTACCATTAAAATTATAGACTGATCATTTCTTTGTCAGTGGGCAAACGTACAAAATCAGCAGGGGATCAAATACTTTTTTCCCTCACTGTAATATGAATTGTAATTCATAACTTATCATACGAAATGGGTGATGGACACAAATGAATACATACCATACGAAATGTAACATAATGTAACATAACTAAATGGACTGTTCTGGATCTACGTGCAGAATAATAGGAAATGCTCTGAGATCAGGTTGGGACACCAAACACATACTGACAAGTAAGTCTGTCCCAAACATTACGACAACCGATGAGGAGTGACAATATGCTTTAAGCTTCAGCCCCAACGCCAGGCACAACTGGAGATGAGATCTCAAAACACAAGAATCCAGCTCCAAACTCATTCAGGTGCACCAGTACCAGTCATACAGTACCCACCTTGGTGATTCATTCCAAACTCGTTCAGGTGCACCAGTACCAGTCATACAGTACCCACCTTGGTGATTCATTCCAAACTTGTACTGGGTGTGGTCAATGTCCAGTGATCTCAGCAGCTTCTCCACAGCCTTCCTGCTGTCCACAAAGGATTCCTCAGGGATAGCCATGGGGTTCAGGATACGATACCTGCACAGGATAGCACACACAGCAGGGAACACATAAGTAAGCCCTTGATTCTTCACATTATTGCCATTTTTATAATAAGATGGTACACGTGTTTGTGTCTCTGTGTTTTCAAAGTTCTACATGAATACTGTATCTGTTACAGAGGTGCTATGCCCATCGTAGTTTGAACTCTGCATTGAGGTTCCGGTTGGGGAAGCCCTTCCTGCAGATACAGAATTCCCTCCAGTACTCCATTACACCACAACTGCTGAAGGACCTGGAATGGGTCCATTCCTCCTGGGACAAAGATGACTGAACGAGTCAATCTTTCATCATCCTCGTCCTCAGTCAGAGGCATGAAAGAGTGGAGGTAGCACAGACTTAAAGTGATGTTCATGAGCTGAGTTACCTAAACATCACTGCAAGTCTTAACTACTTCCCTCTCAACTCAAGGCAGGTCATCGTGACTCAGGAAAAAAAACACGAGCACCTCTAAATACTCCCCTTCTGATCTCAACTAAACCACACATCTCCAACACCTAGAGACACTCTGGTAATGCCAGCCTGGCTCTACCTCACTCTTACACACCTTGTGAAGCTGTGACACGGTCTGGAAGGAGGCCCCATTCTTCCTCTTCTCTGTGGACTCTTTTGAATCAGCAGCTGAACAGTCAAACTGTAGATCATGATGACTTAATTTCCCTATTTAGTGTAGTTTCACTTTAAAATGTGAAAATGTAAAGTTGTGTCACTGTCAATACCTGCATCGCTACTGATTAAGTTCTCTAAAAGGCATGCTCACAGTTTATTAGATGATCCCTGTAAGCAGATGACTTTTGTCTCATCTAAGGGGTCTCTGTTTTTGTCCAGCCATCCTCTGATGTTGTACGGTACCTGGAGATGGGTGACGGGAGAGGATGGGTCAATGGTGAGAAATAATACCTTTAACATTGATTAATATCAAGTGTCATGGAGACTACATGTTTTAACTGTTAAAAAAGGAGCAAATGTTTCAAATAAACAGACCGGAGCACTTACCACTCCAGCGTAGTGCATCAGCTCAAAGTGGGTCTCGTATTTACGTTTGTTGTCGTTTCTTGGCTTGATGAAGTTGGGAGACTTGCCCACATGGTTGTCATACAGATTGGTCTTAAAGCTGACAGCAGTGGCCTTTTGAAACATGCATTCTTCCTCCAGGATTTGTATTTATTCATTTAACCTTTATTTAACCAGGTAGGCAAGTTGAGAACAAGTTCTCATTTATAATTGCGACCTGGCCAAGATAAACGCAAGCAGTTTGACACATACAACAACACAGAGTTACACATGGAGTAAAACAAACATACAGTCAATAATATAGTAGGAAAATAAGTGAGCAAATGAGGTGAGATAAGGGAGGTTAAGGCAAAAAAGGCCATGGTGGCGAAGTAAATACAATATAGCAAGTAAAACACTGGAATGGTAGATTTGCAGTGGAAGAAAGTGCAAAGTAGAAATAGAAATAATGGGGTGAAAAGGAGCAAAATAAATAAATACAGTAGGGGAAGAGGTAGTTGTTTGGGCTAAATTATAGATGGACTATGTACAGGTGCAGTGATCTGTGAGCTGCTCTGACAGCTGGTGCTTAAAGCTAGTGAAGGAGATAAGTGTTTCCAGTTTTAGAAATAAATAAAGTTTTAGGATGGGCAGTATACTTTGTGCCCATGGACTGCAGGAAACAAACGAGAGTAAATCACACAGAAATCAAACCACTCTTCACAGGCAAAATGTACCAGTCCCTCTGCTCTAGCCCCTTATTTGAATGGCTGAAACAACAGACACATACCTTCTCAATGAGTTTGATACAGGTTTGTAGATCCAAGCCAAAGTCGATGAAGGTACACTCAATACCCTCCCTCTTATACTCATCCAGCTCCAGGATGAACATGTGGTGGTTGAAATACTGTTCTAGTTTCTCATTGGGGAAGTTTATGCACAGCTACTCAAAGTTGGTGAACCTGAGTGGAGCATGGAGAGATAGAGAGGAGGGTTGAAAAGAAGGAGAGGTTTATGAGCTGAAACAGTCAGGAAAAAGACAATATAAAATGCAGAATTTGGTCAGAGGCAATGTGTAGGCCTACCTCGAAGACCTTAAACCCTGCAAACAGTCTGGCCCTTGACGATGTACTCGTTACACACTTTGACCCGAGGGTGCAGCAGACCTTTGGTGAGGTCACCTGAATTGATCCCCATCAGGTAGGAGGCCTGTCCGCACCTGAAGACCAAAGCACATGCATACACTATATGTATAGTGTGCAGAGGAGGCTGGTGGGAGGATCTATAGGAGGACGGGCTCATTGTAATGGCTGTAATGGAATAAATGGAACGGGGTCAAATGCATCAACTTGGAAACCACTTTTGACCCCGTTCCATTTACTCCATTCCAGCCATTACAATGAGCCCATCCTCCTGTAGCTCCCTCCCATCAGCCTTCACTGATTGGGTGGTGTTTCAGATTGACATCGTGTTTGCAAAATAGTTTTTACAAAAACACTATCATAACGGTATGGTATTCCAGTTTAAAGAATAGGAATGCTCAGGTTGACACTCAGGATGTTAACATTATAGAGTAAACAATGCACTAAAGTCTGTTTAATCAAACATGAAGTCGGACTGACTGCTTGCTCCTCTCTCCGAACCTTCTTGAACTTCGTGTTGCCAAAGTGCATGATGGACCCCATTATTTTATAGCAACTGTACTTCTCCTCAGGAGTGAAGCCCAGACTGTCCATTGCATACGGAGGAGGGGTCAGGCAGAGAGAGAGAGAGAGGTCAGAGGCCAGAGAGTAAGGAGAGAAAACTTCACATAGTAAACAGAGTGGAGGAAAGAGCATTAGTAGAAAAAGGCAGTCATCTGTGGTCCTCCTCGTCATTCACATTCTCCACTGTTGTCACACCCTGGAAGCAAAAGTGGTAGTCGAAGGGATTGGTGGACATCAATAACATGTATGGAAGATCAACGAGAAACCCTGTCAAAAGCTTGGAAACTTGGAGAACTCGGAACAGATAAAACTCTAACCCAAAAGCATGGATGGATTCTCACGATGTATTGAGAAAACATATGGCCCAGTTACCAGAATGTATTTATATTTTTAGGCATTAAATGTAGATTAAATAATTCCAACATGACACAGCTTCTATCTTTACATAGAATTGGTTGTATTGTTGTAGACTTACTGCACAGCATGTCAATGTAGGCATTGTCAACGATCGTGTGCCTCTTGCCTTTGTTGAGAGAGAGAGAGAGAGAGAGAGAGAGAGAGGGCTTGGTTGTGAAACAGAATATCGCCCACATAGAGGGAGAGTCTCTGGTTCAGAATAACCTGTTCATCCTCCCTAGAGCTCCTCTATGGCATTATGTACAGAACTGTGACTCACATAGATCATCCACATACTGTAGCGCCTGGTGAGGTTGAAGAGCACAGAGGCTTCATTGAGGGTGGTCAGTGTGACCATGTCCTAAATCATGTCTATACTTCAGAGGGTTCATCTGCTGTTTGTCATCGTCCTTCACAACCAAAGTGTTAGGGAGAGTTGGGCAAGTCTGTAGTCAATTCATACAGTAGGTAGCGGATGATCTATCACTTCATTCGAGGGACTCCTGCACCACAGCATTTTCAACTTTTGGTGATAATATTTCACATAGATTCTATTAGATCTGCACATTTTTTTAATGAAAAAAAACACAAACTATTGTCACAAATATGACAACAGTGCACTTCAGAACAAAGTAAAGTTATTTTGGACTGAATTACCTACACCTATTCATTCAAGGGTTTTTCTTGAAGGAGTTCCCACATATGCTGAGCACTTGTTGGCTGCTTTTCCTTCACTCTGCGGTCCAACTCATCCCAAACCATCTCAATTGGGTTGAGTTCGGGTTGATTGTGGAGGCCTGGTCATCTGATGCAGCACTCCATCACTCTCCTTCTTGGTCAAATAGCCATTACACAGCCTGGAGGTGTGTTGGATAATTGTCCTGTTGAAAAACAAAGGATAATCCCACTAAGCACAAACCAGATGAGATGGCATATTGCTGCAGAATGCTGTGCTAGCCATGCTGGTGAAGTGTGCCTTGAATTCTAAATATATCATTGACAGTGTCACCAGCAAAGCACTATCACACCTCCACCTCCATGCTTCACGTGGGGACTACACATGCAGAGATCATCCGTTCACCTACTCTGCATCTCACAAAGACACGGTGGTTGGAACCAAAAATCTCAAATTTGGAGTTATCATACCAAAGGCCAGATTTCCACCAGTCTAATTTCCATTGCTTGTGTTTCTTGGCCCAAGCAAGTCTCTTCTTCTTACTGCAGCAATTCGCCCATGAAGGCCTGATTCACGCAGTCTCCTCTGAACAGTTGATGTTGAAATGTGTCTGTTACTTGAACTCTGTGAAGCATTTATTTGGGAGGAGGTAACTTTGGGTCTTCCTTTCCTGTGGCAGTCCTCATGAGAGCAAGTTTCATCATAGCACTTGATGGTTTTTACTCTAAAAGTTCTTGAAATGTTCTGTATTGACTGACCTTCATGTCTTAAAGTAATGATGGACTGTCATTTCTCTTTGCTTATTTGAGCTGTTCTTGCCATAATATGGACTTGGTATTTTACCAAATAGGGCTATGTTCTGTATACCACCCCTACCTTGTCACAACATAACAGATTGGCTCAAACACATTAAGAAGTGAAGACATTCCACAAATTAACTAGGCACACCTGTTAATTGAAATGCATTCCAGGTGACTGCCTCCTGAAGCTGGTTGAGAGAATGCCAAGAGTGTGCAAAGCTGTCATCAAGAAAAAGGGTGGCTACTTTGAAGAATCTCAAATATAAAATATATCTTGATTTGTTTAACACTTTTTTGCTTACTTCATGATTCCATATGTGTTATTTCATAGTGCTGTCTTCACTATTATCCTACAATGTATAAAATAGTAAAAATAAAGAAATGAACATCATTATGTTGTATTCAACTGCAACGAATAGCCTACCAACCCTTACATCTTTGGTCTCCACAGTGGCTTTGTCACCATCCAGTTGTTTAAACTTCACCTCGATGTAAGCCTCTTTCTCACCCAGGATTAGTACTTGTATTGTACCTGAGTGAATGGGCATTTAGAAGACAACAACTGAGTGGCAAAAAAAACATCGCAAAACTGTCAATATTCTCTTGGTCAGCTTCCATACAGTCCATAGAAAGTGATGTATGGGATTTGAAAAATAAAATTGTTGCATTTCTGGTGTTGAATCTGACAGTGCCATCAAATGCATAATTGTCCTTGGTGAGGCTGGTGAGGCTGGTGAGACAGAACGAAGTTGCCTCCCGAACTCTTTCATTGAATAAAAGTTGAACATTTTGCCAACTCGGGATGAAGAACAAGCACCAGCGCACCTACAGCGCAGTAACGGAAACATTGTTGAAGACATGCTCATGAACTGTAAAATGTGACTACGCCTATTCTTATGAAATTATGGTTAGCTGATGACATAAATTCATGTTCGATCATTTACATTATTAATCACTCACTAATATTTGTAAACATGGTACATGTGGTGTTCTCCTTCAACAAGTTACTCCAACGCATGCAATGTGTAAAGAGTTGCGTTAATTTGTTATAATCGCGTAATTACGCATAGATTGTAGAGTGAATGGAACGCGCATGCATCCGGTGTACTAACCTTTGAGCGCACTGTAAAAGTTTGACTGGTGTGCGAAAGTGTCCCTTTTATTGTCCTCCTCAAGGTCAGGGTTAGGGGAGCTACGTCAGACATCCCCATGTGTTCCCTTCCTCGACAGCCTATTGGCTCGGACCTTGTGCATGGAGCGTCACAAAAGGCAATCTGAATTTTTATCTTTACCCAAACCTATATATATATATATTTTTAAACGGCATTGTTTTACAGAATATTACATCAATGTCTGACTTTTTTTCTGTCATTAATAAACTGCACATAGTCATTTAAAAGGATGTGCCTGATGAAACTGTAAATAAATGAGTTGTTACTCAACTCAAATGGAACAGCAGTGTTCTTTTCTGCCCATGCCATAAAAACATAAGGATCTAGTGTATGGAGGAACAGACTTGAATCTGAAAGTGCAGAAGGTCATGGAGTTTGTCCCTGGAGCACTGCACAATGCATTTGGTAGGATCTTCAGAAGTTGACTGTGAGTGTGACTGTTGTAGTCTGGGTGCCAGTCTGTTTCTACTCTCTTGCCAACTCCTTGTGGAATTGTCATGTAAACATGTTTCACCAGCCTCCCGAGTGGCGCGGTGGTCTAAGGCACTGCATCGCAGTGCTAGCTGTGCCACAAGAGATCCTGGCTCGAGTCCAGGTCGCAGCTGGCTGCGACCGGGAGACCCTTGGGGCGGCGTCATACGGGTTAGGGGAGGTTTTGGCAGGCAGGGATGTTCTTGTCCCATTGCGCACTAGCGACTCTTCTCCGGCACATTGGTGTGGCTGGCTTATGGGTTAAGCGGGTATTGTGTCAAGAAGCAGTGCAGCTTGACTGGGTTGTGTTTTGGAGGACGTGCGGCTCTCGGCCTTCGCCTCTCCCGAGTCCGTACGGGAGTTGCAGCGATGGGACAAGACTGTAACTACCAATTGAATACCATGAAAAAGGGGTAAAAAAAAACAACACATGTTTTGCCTTCACAATGACATTGGAGTAGGCTAAAGCGCAAACAGATCTGGGACCAGGCTATGAAACAGATCTGGGACCAGGCTATATGACTGTTGTGGCAATACAGCCCGTCCAAGTTCCATGTTACATATTAAAGTTTACCACCAAGTCATTACAGTAATTGCCCGGACTACAAGTGGCAGACATTCAAGTGGCTTACATTAAAATCAGACAAGGCTGTATGTCAATTTAAGGTGGGGATGACTCAAATGTTAGACGGTAGGCTTGTGAAAATAGATGGTGCAGAACTGGGCCAGTGGGAGTCTGTGGGGTGGGGACATGGTTGGTTGGAGTGCTTCCGAACATATCAGCACTTAAGGAACTTTACACTCCACTATCAAATTCTAAGTGAACGGTTCTTCTGTGGACTTCCGATCTCTGTGTGCATACCAGCCCCCCAAAACAGAAAATATGTTTATTTTTAAACAACCGTTTTAAACCTTTTCCAAAGTGAAAGCAGGGTTTAAAGAGACAACATGTTGTAATGACATAAACTCTTTGAAGAGAGTATTTCTTTATGGTCCCATTGGTCTGGATGTGGTGAACTAGCAGTACCCTTATACAGTACATGTACACTTTAAACAATACCAACAGGGCATCCCCCAGACAGAAATGAATCCATTTCAATATCTAGGAGACCTGTTCCTGTTCCACTACTAATTAAGTAATTAGCTACTAAATAAACCATGACTTAATCACAGAACACAATATTCAGCCATGACTGCTCAAATGTAATGCTACTGTGTATTATATCTCTTTCCCTATAAAGGCAGTTGGGTTTGATTGTGTTTTGCATTATTTAGGCCAGAGGGTGATTGTGAGCTATGTGGATAAGCCCGTCCACCACCTTGAGAACAAAAAGAGGAGAGATAAATGTCATTGTGTGGACAGGCCAGAGTACAGCTTCCCCAAATAGAACAGAATACAACTCCTGTTCCCAATATCCCACATTCCGAGCGGACAGACGCTCAGTCTGCAGCTCAGTCTGCAGCTGCTGCTGTGAAGTCAAAACAAAACTACTGTAGAAATAAAATGGAGGTCAACCATTAAATACATGTTGATTGATTATTCCATCATAATAGATGATAAAGTTAAATTAACCCTCCGTTCCCACCAATTGTAATATTTGTTTCCCATAGTGACAATTTTATAATAAGTTACCTATCACATTGTCACGACTTCCGCCGAAGTCGGTCCCTCTCCTTGTTCGGGCGGCGTTCGGCGGTCGACGTCACCGGTCTTCTAGCCATCGCTGCTCCACCTTTCATTTTCCATTTGTTTTGTCTTGTTTTCCCACACACCTGGTTCACATTCCCTCATCAGACTAAATGTATATTACCCTCTGTTTCCCCCATGTCTGTGTGTGGAATTGTTCTTTGTGTAGGGTGTTACGCTACAGGCTGGCTTGCGCTGGGTTTGTTTCAAACCTAGGTTTGTTTGTTTTGTTTAATCCGGTTCATGTTACCGTGGTTGTGCTTTGTGCTGCCTCACCTGTGCCTTTGGGCCCTTACTCAGCCTGGAGATGTGTTTGGTCATTGTCCTGTTGAAAAACAAATGATAGTCCCACTGAGCGCAATCCAGATGGGATGGCTTTGCGCTGCAGAATGCTGTGGTAGCTATGCTGGTTGAGTGTGCCTTGAATTCTAAATAAATCGCTGACAGTATCACCAGCAAAGCACCCCCACATCATCACACCTCCTCCTCTATGCTTCATGTTGGGAACCACACATGTGAAGATCATCTGTTTACCTACTCTGCATCTCACAAAGACACAACGCTTGGAAACAAAAATCTCAAATTTAAAGTAATGACGGACTGTCTTTTTTCTTTGCTCATTTGAGCTTTTCTTGCCATAATATGGACTTGGTCTTTTACCAAATAGGGATATCTTATGTATACCAGCCCTACCTTGTCACAACACAACTGATTGGCTCAAACGCATTAAGAAGGAAAGAAATTCCACAAATTAACTTTTAACAAGACACACATTTTAATTTAAATGCATTCCAGGTGACTACCTATTGAAGCCGGTTGAGAGAATGCCAAGAGTGTGCAAAGCTGTCATCAAGAAAAAGGGTGGCTACTTTCAAGAATCTCAAATATAAAATGTACTTTGATTTGTTTAAGATTTTTTGGTTACTACATGATTCCATATGTGTTATTTCATAGTTTTGATGTCTTCACTATTATTCTACAATGTAGAAAATAGAAAAAATAAAGAAAAACCCTTGAATGAGTAGGCGAGTCCAAACTTTTGACTGGTACTGTATATTAAACACTAACATTTAAATCTGTGAAATGCACAGATGGATACACACTAAATCCCACAACAAACTTGGAACAACACAGTTTTATTTTGTCATGTTTTGGGCATCAAGCCCAGGATGGGGTCATCAAGGGGCTGGCATTGGAAACATGATGGGGTCACCAAGAAGCAGGAAACATGATGGGGTCACCAAGAAGCAGGAAACATGATGGGGTCACCAAGAGGCTGGCATTGGAAACATGATGGGGTCACCAAGAAGCAGGAAACATGATAGGGTCACCAAGAAGCAGGAAACATGATGGGGTCACCAAGAAGCAGGAAACATGATGGGGTCACCAAAAAGCAGGAAACATGATGGGGTCACCAAGAAGCAGGAAACATGATGGGGTCACCAAGAAGCAGGAAACATGATGGGGTCACCAAGAAGCAGGAAACATGATGGGGTCACCAAGAAGTAGGAAACATGATGGGGTCACCAAGAAGCAGGAAACATGATGGGGTCACCAAGAAGTAGGAAACATGATGGGGTCACCAAGAAGTAGGAAATATGATGGGGTCACCAAGAAGTAGGAAACATGATGGGGTCACCAAGAAGCAGGAAATATGATGGGGTCACCAAGAGGCAGGAAACATGATGGGGTCACCAAGAGGCAGGAAATATGATGGGGTCACCAAGAGGCAGGAAACATGATGGGGTCACCAAGAGGCTGGCATTGGAAACATGATGGGGTCACCAAGAAGCAGGAAATATGATGGGGTCACCAAGAGGCAGGAAACATGATGGGGTCACCAAGAGGCTGGCATTGGAAACATAATGGGGTCACCAAGAAGCAGGAAACATGATGGGGTCACCAAGAAGCAGGAAACATGATGGGGTCACCAAGAAGCAGGAAATATGATGGGGTCACCAAGAGGCTGGCATTGGAAACATGATGGGGGTCACCAAGAAGCAGGAAACATGATGGGGTCACCAAGAAGCAGGAAACATGATGGGGTCACCAAGAGGCTGGCATTGGAAACATGATGGGGTCACCAAGAAGCAGGAAACATGATGGGGTCACCAAGAAGCACGAAACATGATGGGGTCACCAAGAAGCAGGAAATATGATGGGGTCACCAAGAGGCTGGCATTGGAAACATGATGGGGGTCACCAAGAAGCAGGAAACATGATGGGGTCACCAAGAGGCTGGCATTGGAAACATGATGGGGTCACCAAGAGGCTGGCATTGGAAATATGATGGGGTCACCAAGAAGCAGGAAACATGATGGGGTCACCAAGAGGCTGGCATTGGAAATATGATGGGGTCACCAAGAAGCAGGAAACATGATGGGGTCACCAAGAGGCTGGCATTGGAAACATAATGGGGTCACCAAGAAGCAGGAAACATGATGGGGTCACCAAGAAGCACGAAACATGATGGGGTCACCAAGAAGTAGGAAATATGATGGGGTCACCAAGAGGCTGGCATTGGAAACAGGATGGGGGTCACCAAGAAGCAGGAAACATGATGGGGTCACCAAGAAGCACGAAACATGATGGGGTCACCAAGAAGCAGGACACATGATGGGGTCACCAAGAGGCTGGCATTGGAAACATGATGGGGTCACCAAGAAGCAGGAAACATGATGGGGTCACCAAGAAGCAGGAAATATGATGGGGTCACCAAGAGGCAGGAAACATGATGGGGTCACCAAGAGGCTGGCATTGGAAACATAATGGGGTCACCAAGAAGCAGGAAACATGATGGGGTCACCAAGAAGCAGGAAACATGATGGGGTCACCAAGAAGCAGGAAATATGATGGGGTCACCAAGAAGCACGAAACAAGATGGGGTCACCAAGAAGCAGGAAACATGATGGGGTCACCAAGAAGCAGGAAATATGATGGGGTCATCAAGAAGCAGGAAATATGATGGGGTCACCAAGAAGCAGGAAACATGATGGGGTCACCAAGAAGCAGGAAATATGATGGGGTCACCAAGAAGCAGGAAACATGATGGGGTCACCAAGAAGCAGGAAACATGATGGGGTCACCAAGAGGCTGGCATTGGAAACATGATGGGGTCACCAAGAAGCAGGAAACATGATGGGGTCACCAAGAAGCAGGAAATATGATGGGGTCACCAAGAGGCTGGCATTGGAAACATGATGGGGGTCACCAAGAAGCAGGAAACATGATGGGGTCACCAAGAAGCAGGAAATATGATGGGGTCACCAAGAGGCAGGAAACATGATGGGGTCACCAAGAAGCAGGAAACATGATGGGGTCACCAAGAAGCACGAAACATGATGGGGTCACCAAGAAGCAGGAAACGTGATGGGGTCACCAAGAGGCTGGCATTGGAAACATGATGGGGTCACCAAGAAGCAGGAAACATGATGGGGTCACCAAGAAGCAGGAAACATGATGGGGTCACCAAGAAGCAGGAAATATGATGGGGTCACCAAGAGGCAGGAAACATGATGGGGTCACCAAGAAGCAGGAAACATGATGGGGTCACCAAGAAGCAGGAACATGATGGGGTCACCAAGAGGCTGGCATTGGAAACATGATGGGGTCACCAAGAAGCAGGAAACATGATGGGGTCACCAAGAAGCAGGAAATATGATGGGGTCACCAAGAAGCAGGAAACATGATGGGGTCACCAAGAAGCAGGAAACATGATGGAGTCACCAAGAAGCAGGAAATATGATGCGGTCACCAAGAGGCTGGCATTGGAGACATGATGGGGTCACCAAGAAGCAGGAAACATGATGGGGTCACCAAGAAGCTGGCATTGAAAACATGATGGGGTCACCAAGAAGCAGGAAACGTGATAGGGTCACCAAGAGGCTGGCATTGGAAACATGATGGGGTCACCAAGAAGCAGGAAACATGATGGGGTCACCAAGAGGCTGGCATTGGAAACATGATGGGGTCACCAAGAAGCAGGAAACATGATTGGGTCACCAAGAAGCAGGAAACATGATGGGGTCACCAAGAAGCAGGAAACATGATGGGGTCACCAAGAAGCAGGAAATATGATGGGTCACCAAGAGGCAGGAAACATGATGGGGTCACCAAGAAGCAGGAAACATGATGGGGTCACCAAGAGGCTGGCATTGGAAACATGTTGAAAGTAGAAACTAATACAGCCAGATGTCAAATACTTCCTCATAGTTCAGCATCATGATGGTGTGGTAGACATGTAGAATATGTGATGGTGTGGTAGACATGTAGAATATGTGATGGTGTGGTAGACATGTAGAACATGTGATGGTATGGTAGACATGTAGAATATGTGATGGTATGGTAGACATGTAGAATATGTGATGGTGTGGTAGACATGTAGAATATGTGATGGTATGGTAGACATGTAGAATATGTGATGGTGTGGTAGACATGTAGAATATGTGATGGTGTGGTAGACATGTAGAGTATGTGATGGTGTGGTAGACATATAGAATATGTGATGGTGTGGTAGACATGTAGAATATGTGCACATGGAAGTGTTGTCAAAACAACAGACAGAGGCTGTGTCTGAGAAGATCTGAAACATAATTCTGTTTCCTTTCTTCCTTCCCTTTGCTGTCCCGAATGCGTAAAAGCCTTACAAGAGCTTGTGTGAGTTGGGCCAGGGGGGCATAGCAGGCTGTTGTTATGATGGGCATGACAGCACTGTAGCAAAAGAATCCTGACATGTGCTCCCTGGTCTTGGTAAAACCCCTGCCATTTGCTCCAGCTCCCCTGTCACTGTCTGGTCAGACGCTTAGCAGCTTGTTGGCGAAAAGCTCATTCATCAGCTACAAAACTGTGAATTCATTGGATCCTTTAAAAAAAATACATAATGTAACTAGACAAGTCGGTTAAGAATAAATTCTTATTTAGAATGAAGGCCTACCCGGGCCAAACCCTACCCCGGCCAAACCCTAACCAGGACAATGCTGGGCCAATTGTGTGCTACCCTTTGGGACACCCAATCACGGCTGGTTGTGATACAGCCTGGAATCAAACCAGGGTCTTTAGTGACACCTCTAGCACTGAGATGCAGTGCCTTAGTCCACTGCGCCACTCACGAGTCACTCTATTTCCCATAACAATGATTAGGAAGCATGTAATTGGCCATATATTTCCACATACAGTGCATTTGGAAAGTATTCAGACCCCTTCCCTTTTTCCACATTTTGATACGTTACAGCCTTATTCTAAAGTGGATTAAATAAATAAAAATCCCCATCAATCCACACACAATAACCCATAATGACATCACAATACCCCATAATGACATCACAATACCCCATAATGACATCACAATAACCCATAATGACATCACAATAAACCATAATGACAAAGTGAAAACAGGTTTTTATATATTTTTTCAAATGTATAAAATAAAAAAAAACAGGAATACATTATTTACATAAGTATTCAGACCCTTTGCTATGAGACTCAATATTGAGCTCAGGTGCATCCTGTTTCCATTGATCATCCTTGAGATGTTTCTACAACTTGATTGGAGTCCACCTGTGGTAACTTCAATTGATTGGACATGATTTGGAAAGGCAAACACCTGTCTATATAAGGTCCCACTGTTGACAGTGCATGTCAGAGCAAAAACCAAACCATGACCCTGTCTATGTCTGCATCAATAGACATAGACAGGGTCAGCAAAACTGATGCAATCACTTTGTCACATCTGCTCCTGCTACGCCCTCTGGTGTTCATCCGGTGTCTTCTTGACCTGCAGCTACTCCCCCTGTACACTCTGTCTCTCTGTGTGGTTGGAGACAGGTGTGCTGGAGTCAGAGCAAATCCCTACCAGCTGCAACTCGTTCCATAATCAAGACCTCTGCAAATACTCAGTCCTGCCACTTCCACTCTGCCAGATTTTAATCTATGCTCAGTCAGTTCATAGTTCTAGCCATTTATGATTAGTCAAGGTCCTGTTACTCTGCTGTGCCTGTTTCCCTGCCTGACACCGTTTATCCTCTCATTAGTTACCGCTCTGGCTCCTGTTCCACATCTCACTACCTTGCTCTGGATTTTACTCACCACCACTACATTGGATTCCCCTCAGGACCTGTTTACCCTGTTCTACTCAGTTAACGCCAACCTCAGACTCCACATCTGTTTTTTCTGCAACTCATCCGAGCTTCCTTGGATCTGCACTCCATATCTCTCTGTAACAAATATTTTGGTTCATTCATCCCGGTTTCCTCATCTGTCTGCTCTTGGGTTCCCCTGTGTCGCTCTGCTTAACACACAACTTATCACGATTTTGTGTGGAACTGGGAGGCTCACCTCATGATGGAGCGCTCTCTGGCTGTGAAGTGTCCAAACATCAGCACCCACCTGGCCGGCACCAAGAAGGTCCAACAGGAACTGGCCAGACCTAGTGTTCTGGAGCGGTTCTTTCCCGGTTAACCTGAAGTGGACCAAATCCGGGACACCTTTGCTGGATTGTATACATTAGATATGGTAAGAGAACCAAAAAACCAGAGGGTTATACTACATAGCAAGCTAGATCTACTCAAGGTTTTCTAAAGCTTCACATTCAAGCTCAGGCTTCATCCATACTACAATGGTGGATATTGCTTGCCGGCTGCCAATAACTCTAGCAGGCTTGTAACTGCGCATGCATGTCCCACTTGGCTAGTCGAACGCCAAACTTGTCATTGAGACAATGCCGCTGCTCATACACATTCATTCAGGATAAATGTAGTTAGCCTGCTTTGATGCAGGCTAGATCTGAAGGATTTGTTTCCATAATATACCTGGCTAAAGGTTGAGCAACTTGCGTGGTACCTGTTATGCTGAGTTGATCAAAGTCACCTCGCAAACTCCAACTTCGTAGTATAGGGCTCTGGCTCATTAAAACTCAATGTTTACATACATTACCTCCTTTCTTTACAATGCCTTTCAAAGCAGTGTACTTTCCCCCAACTTTCTTATTCAATATTCCTAACAGGGACCAGAAGGTGACAAGACCATGGTTATGGCTTTGGTAAAACCAGACCAGTTTGTCCTGAAGCCACAGAGGGAAGGTTAGAGGACCTCGGCTCTTTACTTCACTTCTCTCATGACCCTGACCTTGTCATCCTCTGGTTTGTCTGCTGACATTGTTGCCTACAGGATAGGAATTCTACACATCTATGGAGCCGAGAGCTGTCAGGTACTTGAGGGAGTGAAGCAGAGCACTGAGAGGATGGCTTATATCCTGATGGACAAGGTTCAGCCCTGCCCTGTACACAACTACCTCCTGAAGCTGAGGATGCCACTTGAACTCAGGACCTGTCTAAGCGACCTGGGTGTATTTGGGGTCTACGTCATGTACAGTCACAGACCCATCTGTACACATTCCTTTACAGCTTTACAGAAATTACTATACAACTTCACAGAAATCGTATCTATAAGTTGAGTTTAAATGAAGTATACTGTAGTATACATTTTTCCATTAAGTGAAGATGTGGCGATCACAATGTACTTCTGCAGATGAATGATGTCCTTTTTCTGAATGATTGTGTGTGTGTGTGTGTCCTCACTTTATGATTTCTGCTTCCACACAGGCAGGACCAAGACATGGTGCTAGACATCTACTGAGGACCAAGAATGATGACCACACTGATGGAGGTGTGGCTGCTGGAGTGGCATTGCTAGACAACCCACTCCTCGTCTGACCTATACTGCCCTCTGTCACATTACTAGTGGAACTGTAATAAGAAAAGTTAAACACACAAGTGTCCTTCATTGACCACAGAGAAAATTGCTGCTCCCTTATTGTTTTTTTTCTTTGATAGTTTTACTTGGTTTTCACTGTAAAATCAAATGTGTGCTCTTACAGCTTGTTAAGATCAGGGCTAAGTACATCTATCCTGAATGAAGTGTATGAGCAGCGGCATTGTCATAATGACGAGTTTGGTGTTCGACTAGCCACGTGCGACATGCATGCGCAGTTACAAGCCTGCTAGAGTCATTGGCGGAGGGAGGAAAGCTGTGTCTGGACACTGAAGTCTTATTGCCGCAATACATTTGCATCACTGCTCGGTAGACTTAAACAGTGACAGAAAAATGTAATGTACAGAACTATGATTATTTCAGACCAAAAGGTGACATCCCCATTTGATGAATTAGTTAACAGACCAGTAAGAAAACATTGCAAACCTCTCTGCCAATAATGGCTAATTTTCTGTTTTCCCCTCTTGACTCAGACCACTCCCAGAAAGTCCTAAAAAAAAAATGTTGCTTGAGAAATAGCCCTTCGCTATTTTTGACCGTTTTAATTGGAAACAATCACAGTAAGGTACTTAATTGTTACCCAGAAATGATTTGCTATTGAGAGAAATGTTTGCATTGGACCTTTAAGAGGGTATCTTTACTAGGGGTTAGAGGGATTGCTTTTCATGTGTTGCCTGCACATTATACCTCCTGTACGTACATTTTTGTTTTAATCTGTAAAGATGTTTTTTCATAAATATTTTTTTAAAGGTGCAATCTGCGATCGGTAAATCCATTTTTAGACTTTAAAATGAAACATGATATACAGTGTACAAAACATTAAGATCTTCCTAATTTTGAGTTGCGCACCCCACCTTTCCCTCAGAATAGCTTGAGGTCATTGGGGAATGGACTGTACAAGGTGTTGAAAGCTTTCCACAGGGATGCTGGCCCATGTTGATTCCAATGCTTCCCAAAGTTCTGTCAAGTTGGCTGGATGTCCTTTGGGTGGTGGACCATTCTTGATACACAAGGGAAACACAGCAGCGTTTTCAGTTCTTGATGCAAACCAGTGCGCCTTGCACCTACTACCATACCTCATTCAAAGAAACTTCAATCTTTTGTCTTGCCCATTCACACACGATCCATGTCTCAACTGTCTCGAGGCTTCAAAATCCTTCTTTAACCTGTCTCCCCTTCATCTACACTGATTGAAGTGGATTTAATAAGGGATCTATCAGGATAAGATAAGACCCAGATGCAGAATGTGTCGAAGTAACAATGTTTAATACAGCAACAGAGGCAAAGGTACAGGACAGCGGTCGGGTTAGGCAGAGGTTGGAAATCCAGATGGGGCAAAGGTACAGGACGGCAAGCAGGGTCAAGGGCAGGGAGAGTGGTTGGGCAGGCAGGTTCAGGACAGGCAAGGGTCAAAAACCAGGAAGATGAGAAAAAGAGAGGCTGGGAAAAGACAGGAACTGACAGGACAAACGCTGGTAAGCTTGACAAACAAGATGAACTGGCCCAGACAGACAGAAAACACAGGTATAAATACCCAGAGGATAAGTGGGGAAGATGGGCGACACCTGGAGGGGGTGGAGACAAGCACAAGGACAGGTGAAACAGATTAGGGTGTGACAGGATCCTAACTTTCACCTGGATTCACCTGGTTACTATGTCATGGAAAGAGCAGCTGTTCTTAATGTTTTGTTCACTCAGTGTATACTCATTGATTCTTGAAGTATATAACTTATAAAAGCGTGAGTTTAGTGAGCTTAGTTCAACTGTCATTCAACTGTCACATCAGAACTAAAAATATAAGCTTGTTTATTCCATTGTTTGTAAACAATGCAATTGTAAGAAAACTGTATCGCTCCAAAACATGGTTAAAACTATACTTTTACATCATGGATTATCAGTCCTTGCACCCGTAGCGCTGTCTATTCATTTGAGAGTGGTTACATTTCTCTAGCCCCAACCCCCATGAGATTTTTTACCAAAACAGCTTTCTGTTGTTTGAATTGCAGATTTCCCTTTTAAAGAAAATGTTCAAATTAGTTCAAGAGGGGATACTTAGAACAAGAGCAAATGTCACCGATAATACTTCAGAAAAGAATTCTCCTCTGAGGGAAATTATTTTTCACAAGCTCGTACACTTGTAACACAGCCAACCATGCCAAATCAGGTAAACTTCCATCTCTTGTATATGAAGTGAGACAGTGAAGCCAACAGAGAAAGTCGATTAAACTGTTAAGCTCCTGCTGAACCGGGCCAGAAATCAATACCTGTGGTATCGTACATGATACATTATTTTATTATAATAAAGGCAGAATGTACACTCAATATGATTATTCTGGGTCCTGGAAACCGGCCCTAAAAGTTTGTGAAAGAGAACGCGTTTTTCTTGAACTTTGAAAACTTGAACACAGGTGAACTGCAATGGCTAGCAGTCCCAGTGGGGTTCCAGAGGAGGTGTTGAATACTGAACTTATAAAGAATTTAGTGGAAGAAGCTAAAGATATTTAGAAGCTAAAGATATTTGCCCTACTGATACGGACTAAAGAAACCCCCAACTCATCCGAGGTAAACCTGTCTATTATTCAGCTCACAGGTAGATAGTAGATTATTGACCATGCTTATGCATAAACTAAGAAATCTCCAGCAACTGTATTTTTAATTTTTATTTTATTTAACCTTTATTTAACTAGGCAAGTCAGTTAAGAACAAATTCTTATTTACAATGACGGCCTACCAAAAGGCAAAAGGCCTCCTGCGGGGATGGGGGCTGGGAATAAAGACAAAAATATATTAAATAAAAATATAGGACAAAACACATCATGACAAGAGAGACAACACAACACTACATAAAGACAGACGTAAGAGGACAACATAGCATGGCAGCAACTGCCAGTCATTGACCAATGGCTAAACGCTATAGCTAGTAACTTTAATTAAAAAACATATATCTGGGGGTAAAAGACTACTAGAATGTTCTACGGTCACTGAAATGAGTCCTTATCCACCCCTCAATACCATAGAAAACTTGCTTATAACACCGTATTACTTGATATATGGTATTACTATGGAATCCTCTACTATAAGATGGTTAGACCCTTGAGATGGTGTGCTTAGGGGATTTAGTTCAGAGTATCAACAACTGCGAGATGAGAATGAGCAGGTCAGCCATTGTTCAGCAGCCATGTCAGGACGTAGAGTGTTAGAGCTACTTTACACGTGTCTGGTTGCAGATGGTGACCTACACACCATTCAGACTCTTCCCCTCACCAGTGCCTTGGCTAACGCTGCCTACCACCAGGTTCCAGCAGTACAGACACATTACAACCGACTGGTAGACAAGATGAGCCAGGACTCAAGCCAGGTAATACAGACAGAGCTGTATGACCAAGCAGTTGGTTAATGTGAACCAAAGATTCTAGTACAGTAATCTGCAGATTACTGAAGGGGCTTGATCTCTGCACAATGTAAGGATGTGCTTCTATCTTCACAGCACTATCACAGCGGATGATTTCACTGCCAGGTTGTTCAGGTAAGGTATTGCTCTGTCACACACAAAAAAAGAAATTGGTGATGAATTTTCTCATGCAACTTTCCAGTCCATAGTTTTGGGTCTGAATTGCTCAGACTACATGCTGAAGCAAAGTGGGGATGGGAGCCCCCTTGAAGCAGATAGCAGATAGGTATTAACAGCATTGCTGCCGGTGGCTGTGGTGTTTCTGTCCGCACATCAGACGTCAGTATGTTCACACAACTAGTCATCAAATGATACCTTTAAATGTCCCCTGTGAATCATTTTTCTAAATTAGGCCTGTTATTATTTAATCACTAGGCACATCCTGAATAGGGCTGGTCAGTTGGAGAAAAGCAAGCATATCCTAGACAACAGCCCTCCTGCAGCTCTGGCATAAGGCCTGTGACCTCTACGGCTCAGAGAAGTGGGGGTCATAAGGTTTTCATATCACTTTGACTTTGAATGATTCAAACTACAACTGGCAAGTCTACCTATCTAACTCTCACTCACTGCAGGGCAGTTGTCATGTTTCTGGTTGAAGAGTTCCAAAGAAGCATCTTTAGCCGTAGATTTACTGAGAACGATCTATGGAACAAGTAAGTTTGGTTGTATTCCTTGGTGCTTATTAGTCAAGTGAATCGTAATCAGTTATGGTACAATAAAGTCATGAGTGTTCACAAATTGACGGCAACATGTTTTCCTTTATGCAGAAATATTCCTCTTATGCAAAGAGGGTTTGAAGTTGTATGAATTGTGTTTGTTTTCTAACAAGTGTTACTGACAAATGTTACTGACATGAACGAAATAACAAATGTTCATATCAGTGGAGGCTGCTGAGAGGAGGACTGCTTATAATAATGTCTGGAATGGAGTCAATGGAATAATATCAACCAGATGGAAACCAGGTCTTTGATGTGCTTGATTCCATTCCATTGACTCCATTCCAGCCATTATTATGAGCTGTCCTCCCCTCAGCAGCCTCCACTGGTTCATATAAATGTTAATGTAAATAGCAAGTAGCAAATGCTACTTGACATGAAGCTTGTTTGCATTCAAGCAAGTCAAACTCTATATTTATATCTCTTGTTGTTTCTCATTCTCTATGCAGAGATAGAAGAGAGGTTGCTATTTTCTATTTCTTCTATGGGTACATTCCACAGAACTACAAAGAACAGGTTAGATATTAACATCCAGTCGTTTTACTTCACCTGTGGTTGTTAAAGCTGGAAGTCCATTCTCAGTAGCCATTGTACCATTGAATGTACTGTATGTACACATAAACTCACAAGACTAATTCACAGACCACTTCCTGGTTCATCTGTAATGATGATACTGTTGGATTAGATTTGGCCATTTCATTCCACACTAATAATCTTCCCCGAGTGATTTTGTGTGGAACTGGGAGGCTCACCTCATGATGGAGCGCTCTCTGGCTGTGAAATGTCCAAACATCAGCACACACCTGGCAGGCACCAAGAAGGTCTAACAGGAACTGGCCTGACCTGGTGTTCTGCAGAGGTTCTTTCACGGTGAACCTGACGTCGTTGACCAGATCTGGGCCACCTTTGCTGGACTGTATACATTAGATATGGTAAGAGAACCTGGTTCAATGTTTACATACTACCTATTTTCTTTACAATGTTGTTGTAAGTAGTTTGCATTTCTTCTTCGACTTTCCTATTGGATATTTTACTAACAGGGACCAGAAGGTGACAATGGCTAAGGCAAAATCAGACCAGTTTGTCCTGAAGCCACAGAGAGAAGGCTGGGTTAAGAGGACCTCAGCTCTGTACTTCTTCTCACTATGTCACTTTAAGACCAATTGAATGGTCTACAATCTACAAACTCCTCAAACTCCTCCCACTCTGTGCCCCAGCTGAGGTTAAATGAATGCACCTAGTCTCTCATGAACTTGACCTCTAACCTTGTCAATCTCTGGCCTGTATGCTGATGTGTAGAATTCCTCTCCTCTTCTAGTCAATGACATCTATGGAGCTGACATCTGTCAGGTACTGGAGGGAGTAAAATATTATTTCATTAGCACTTATTTTTTCTAAATGTTTTGCTTTTGATTTCTTCACAGCTTATTGACTTGATTGGCAAGGATCAACCAAGTCTAATGTAGAATTATGCTGAGTTCATTCAGGGGTAATTGATTTGGAAACAAATATATAACAATACACAGGCATTAATACAGGCAGCTCAATTCCGATCTTTTGCCAATTATTGTCAAAAGAGCTGATCTGATTGGTCCAAAGACCAATTGGTGAAGAAATGATCAGAATTGGGCTGCCTGTGTTAATGCACTATTACTCATACGCAAATGGAGTAATGTTGTAGAAAATTGCAGTTCTTTAGTTTGAACACCAGGTGAGAGTAAAGGATAAACTGCTGTCTTTGCAAAAGGCCCAGATGAGAGAAACAGTTTTTTCGTCAATCATTCTAAAACCCTTTTGAACATTACATTTTTTGAACAGGTCGATCAGTGGTCATACTGTGTGATGATTATCAATGAATGGATCGTTTTTGGAAACATGTCAAACACACTTCAGATATGCAATGCAACTGCTGGTCATAGTTGAAAAGTCTGCTGTGTCAACCATCAAATTATTTACGTATAATCTCAATGCTCATCCTGATAAAGTTATCTGTTCCTCTGTGTAGCCATTCAATTCTCTGTTCATGATCTACCAACCAGGGTTGGGGTCAATTCGAATCAAAGGCATTCAAATAAGGAAGCAAACTTAAATTACAATTCAAACATTGAAAAGAGGGTATCTATTTTCAATGACAAGTAGAAGCTATTTCTTTCAAAGGTTTTCCCATTTTAGAATGTTTTATTGAAATCACTTCCTGAATTGAATGTCTTTGAATTGAACCAAACTGTGGTACCAACTCTCCGCAGAAGACAACAAAGACACAATGGGTCCAAATTGGCTGTCCGGAATGAACAAACACCCACAACTCGCCCTCCTTGTCCCTGGCAGTGCTATTGTCTACACTGCCTGTGTGTTTTATTCTGCTGCCATCAGATCAGAGCTCTTTGTTATTGATCCCCCGGTGGAACACATTCCAGGAGGCGGGTCATCAAACAGACAGACACACAGGTCACTCTCACTGGGTTTGATGTCAGCACCAGCCGGGAAACGCAAGTGCCTCCCACTTTACTTCCTGGACTGCAGCAGCAGGATTCTGTCAAAAAACAAACTGTGTTTGTTCCCTGCAAAAGGTTCCTCTAGGGGTCAGGATATGTATTGTTTTTTGTTCCAGTGATCACTAAGAAGGCAGTTTTTTGTCATACATTTCCTTTATCTGAAATTGCTCCACATGACTGTTCCGAAAGCTGACAAAGAATTTCACCTATTTTCTCCATTAACGACTCCACTATTAATGTTTCTCTGCCAGCTTGCTCACATTCTCAGGTGATTGGCAGGGCAGAATGAGGAAAACGCTTGAGAGAGACTGTAGTGGATCAACCTTCAGCTCTGATCACGGCTAAAAGCAAACTGTTGGGGATAACAGGCTGGTTACACAAGTGTCCCAGTTAGCAGTGGCACTGTGGCAGAAAGTGGCAGAGACTGCAGATGGAAGCGCCAGGTCAGGAAGGAACAACCGGAAGTGGGTCACAGTGCTCTGGCTTTGCATCGGAGGACAGGGAGGGACAGCAGCACTGGGACAGGATCGGGAGTATCTTCCCTGCCAGCCTGATTCAGTTCCCTGCTGCACTCCCTACAGCCGCTCACTCCTTACAGCCGCTCACTCCTTACAGCCGCTCACTCCTTACAGCCGCTCACTCCCTACAGCCGCTCACTCCTTACAGCCGCTCACTCCTTACAGCCGCTCACTCCTTACAGCCGCTCACTCCTTACAGCCGCTCACTCCCTACAGCCGCTCACTCCTTACAGCCGCTCACTCCCTACAGCCGCTCACTCCTTACAGCCGCTGCACTCCTTACAGCCGCTCACTCCCTACAGCCGCTCACTCCTTACAGCCGCTCACTCCTTACAGCCGCTGACTCCTTACAGCCGCTCACTCCCTACAGCCGCTCACTCCTTACAGCCGCTCACTCCTTACAGCCGCTCACTCCCTACAGCCGCTCACTCCCTACAGCCGCTGACTCCCTACAGCCGCTCACTCCCTACAGCCGCTGACTCCTTACAGCCGCTCACTCCCTACAGCCGCTCACTCCCTACAGCCGCTCACTCCCTACAGCCGCTGACTCCCTACAGCCGCTCACTCCTTACAGCCGCTCACTCCCTACAGCTGCTGCACTCCTTACAGCCGCTCACTCCTTACAGCCGCTGACTCCCTACAGCCGCTGACTCCCTACAGCTGCTGCACTCCTTACAGCCGCTGACTCCCTACAGCCGCTGACTCCCTACAGCCGCTCACTCCTTACAGCCGCTGACTCCCTACAGCCGCTGACTCCCTACAGCCGCTGACTCCCTACAGCCGCTCACTCCTTACAGCCGCTCACTCCCTACAGCCGCTCACTCCCTACAGCTGCTGCACTCCCTACAGCTGCTGACTCCCTACAGCCGCTCACTCCTTACAGCCGCTGACTCCCTACAGCCGCTGACTCCCTACAGCCGCTCACTCCCTACAGCCGCTGACTCCCTACAGCTGCTGCACTCCCTACAGCTGCTCACTCCCTACAGCTGCTCACTCCTTACAGCCGCTCACTCCTTACAGCCGCTGACTCCCACAGCCGCTGACTCCCTACAGCCGCTCACTCCTTACAGCCGCTCACTCCCTACAGCCGCTCACTCCTTACAGCCGCTGACTCCCACAGCCGCTGACTCCCTACAGCCGCTGACTCCCTACAGCCGCTCACTCCTTACAGCCGCTGACTCCCTACAGCCGCTGACTCCCTACAGCCGCTCACTCCCTACAGCCGCTGACTCCCTACAGCTGCTGCACTCCCTACAGCTGCTCACTCCCTACAGCTGCTCACTCCTTACAGCCGCTCACTCCTTACAGCCGCTGACTCCCACAGCCGCTGACTCCCTACAGCCGCTCACTCCTTACAGCCGCTCACTCCCTACAGCCGCTCACTCTCTACAGCCGCTGACTCCCTACAGCCGCTCACTCCTTACAGCCGCTCACTCCCTACAGCTGCTGCACTCCTTACAGCCGCTCACTTCTTACAGCCGCTCACTCCCTACAGCCGCTCACTCCCTACAGCCGCTCACTCCCTACAGCCGCTGACTCCCTACAGCTGCTGCACTCCCTACAGCTGCTGACTCCCTACAGCTGCTCACCCCTTACAGCCGCTCACTCCCTACAGCTGCTGACTCCCTATACCACTCTGTTTTGTCCGTAGACTGTAAAAATAAACATGGTCAACTGAAATGTGTTTACTGTGAATCAATTATTGTTTTATTCAACACTCTCTCTTGAAGGTAAAGTTATTTATTGGGCAGATCAAGCGTTATTCCTTTACAGACTTGTTGAAACAATTTTGTTTTGGTAAAAATGCTGAGGGATGGGACTGGAGAAATGTAGCCACTCTCAAATGCATAGACATAGCTGTAGATACCATAATATAAGCATTATAGCTTTAACCATGTTTTGAGGCTGTATAGTGTTTGTTTACATTTACTTTGTTTACAAAGAGTGGAGAAAAAAAAAGCTCATATTTGGGTTCTGATGGGGTACGACAGTTGAACTAAGCTAAAGGCATTTATAAGTCATATTCTTCAAGAATCAACAAGTACATATCATTAATTAATTAATTAATTTAATTAAGTCCAAAAATGGATGTAGCTACTGCAGATTGCCCCTTTTACCCACCTATGCTAGACTCTAGTCTATTTCCACACCCTGGAGAAAACCCTTGTATTCTACAGTATATTTACGCATTCTTCTTCCTTTTCTGCTACTTCATAAAACCATAGTAGGCAATAGAATAGCCTATATTTACGCATTGTTCTTGCTCAGTAAACCCTAGTAGGCTACAGTACATTTACGCATTCTTCTTCTTCAATGTCCTCTTCATGCAGCACTGGTTGAAGCAGAATCTGCAGCATTTAACTGTCACCTTGACAACAGTTATAACTAAGACAATGAGAACATCTGGAGTATTCTCTTGTCTTATCCGGTGTCCTGTGTGAATGTAAATATGCTCTCTCTAATTCTCTCTTTCTTTCTTTCTTTCTTTCTCTCGGAGGACCTGAGCCCTAGGACTACCTGGCATGATGACTCCTTGCTGTCCCCAGTCCACCTGGCCATGCTGCTGCTCCAGTTTCAACTGTTCTGCCTGCGGCTACGGAACCCTGACCTGTTCACCGGACGTGCTTGTTGCACCCTCGACAATTACTATGATTATTATTATTTGACCATGCTGGTCATTTACGAACATTTTAACATCTTGACTATGTTCTGTTATAATATCCACCCGGCACAGCCAGAAGAGGACTGGCCACCCCTCATAGCCTGGTTCCTCTCTAGGTTTCTTCCTAGGTTTTTGGCCTTTCTCAGGAGTTTTTCCTAGGGAGTTTTTCCCAGCCACCGTGCTTCTTTCACATGCATTGCTTGCTGTTTGGGGTTTTAGGCTGGGTTTCTGTACAGCACTTTGAGATTTCAGCTGATGTACGAAGGGCTATATAAATAAATTTGATTTGATTTGATTTGAATGAGCAGGGCGAAGACATTTAGCCAGAGGTCACAACATTAATATTGAAGTCTTTTCCCACGCATTGTGCTGCCATGCGCTGCACGCTGTCACCCTGGTCAGCAAACAGGGGCAGCGTCAGTGTGGGTACACTGTTGCAGATCCCATGTATCCCGCCTTTGTGTGATGAAGGCCTTGATGCTGGGATGGCCCAACAGATTGCTGTGGGGGAGCCAGCTCATGGCCATCACAAGCAGCTTCCCAGCCTGAGTGGAGACCAGACAGACATGGAGCAGCAGCCCTCAGAAACAGCAAAGAGAGAGCGCTACACTCAGTTATACTACAGAGTAGAGGGAACAATTCACACACACTTACACTGTACAATACCAAGTGAACAGTAGCTGAGAATTGACAATGCAGTTTTCATTGTTTTACTGTGCCATCAATTAAATGTTTAGACAGAAGAAAGATGTTTCAAAAGTTGACATGTTACATGGTTTAGGAGGAGTTTACATGTTACATAGTTCAGGAGGAGTTTACATGTTACATAGTTCAGGAGGAGTTTACATGTTACATAGTTCAGGAGTTTACATGTTACATAGTTCAGGGGGAGTTTACATGTTACATAGTTCAGGAGGAGTTTACATGTTACATAGTTTAGAAGTATATATGTTACATAGTTCAGGTGGAGTTTACATGTTACATAGTTCAGGAGTTTACATGTTACATAGTTCAGGAGGAGTTTACATGTTACATAGTTCAGGAGGAGTTTACATGTTACATAGTTTAGAAGTATATATGTTACATAGTTCAGGTGGAGTTTACATGTTACATAGTTCAGGAGGAGTTTACATGTTACATAGTTCAGGTGGAGTTTACATGTTACATAGTTCAGGAGGAGTTTACATGTTACATAGTTCAGGAGGAGTTTACATGTTACATAGTTCAGGAGGAGTTTACATGTTACATAGTTCAGGAGGAGTTTACATGTTACATAATTCAGGAGGAGTTTACATGTTACATAGTTCAGGAGGAGTTTACATGTTACATAGTTCAGGAGGAGTTTACATGTTACATAGTTCAGGAGTTTACATGTTACGTAGTTTAGGAGGAGTTTACATGTTACATAGTTTAGGAGGAGGAGCAAACAGCTGGAGGTAGGGCTTTCTCCTATAGAGCTCCATTTTTATGGAATGGTCTGCTTACCCATGTGAGAGACGCAGACTCGGTCTCAACCTTTAAGTCTTTACTGAAGACTCATCTCTTCAGTGGGTCCTATGATTGAGTGTAGTCTGGCCCTGGAGTGTGAAGGTGAACGGAAAGGCACTGGAGCAACGAACCGCCCTTGCTGTCTCTGCCTGGCCGGTTCCCCTCTCTCCACTGGGATTGTCTGCCTCTAACTCTATTACAGGGGCTGAGTCACTGGCTTACTGGTGCTCTTCCATGCCATCCCTAGGAGGGGTGCGTCACTTGAGTGGGTTGAGTCACTGACGTTATCTTCTTGTCTGGGTTGGCGCCCCCCCCTTGGGTTGTACCGTGGCGGAGATCTTTGTGGGCTATACTTGGCTTTGTTTCAGGATGGTAAGTTGGTGGTTGTAGACATCCCTCTAGTGGTGTGGGGGCTGTGCTTTGGCAAAGTAGGTGGGGTTATATCCTGCCTGTTTGGCCCTGTCCGGGGGTATCGTCGGACGGGGCCACAGTGTCTCTCGACCCCTCCTGTCTCAGCCTCCAATATTTATACTGCAGTAGTTTATGTGTCGAGGGGCTAGGGTCAGTCTGTTATATCTGGAGTATTTCTCCTCTTATCCGGTGTCCTGTGTGAATTTAAGTATGCTCTCTCTAATTCTTTCTTTCTCTCTCTCGGAGGACCTGAGCCCTTGGACCATGCCTTAGGACTACCTGGCCTGATGACTCCCTGTCCACCTGGCCGTGCTGCTGCTCCAGTTTCAACTGTTCTGCCTGCGGCTATGGAACCCTGACCTGTTCACCGGACGTTCTACCTGTCCCAGACCTGCTGTTTTCAACTCTCTAGAGACAGCAGGAGCGGTAGAGATACTCTGAATCATCAGCTATGAAAAGCCAACTGACATTTACTCCTGAGGTGCTGACCTGTTGCACCCTCGACAACCACTGTGATTATTATTATTTGACCCTGCTGGTCATCTATGGACATTTGAACATCTTGGCCATGTTCTGTTATAATCTCCACCCGGCACAGCCAGAAGAGGACTGGCCACCCCTCATAGCCTGGCTCCTCTCTAGGTTTCTTCCTAGGTTTTGGCCTTTCTAGGGAGTTTTTCCTAGCCACCGTGCTTCTACACCTGCATTGCTTGCTGTTTGGGGTTTTAGGCTGGGTTCTGTACAGCACTTTGAGATATATGCTGATGTAAGAAGGGCTTTATAAATACATTTGATTTGATTTGAGTTTACATGTTACATAGTTTAGGAGGAGTTTACATGTTACATAGTTCAGGAGGAGTTTACATGTTACATAGTTCAGGAGGAGTTTACATGTTACATAGTTCAGGAGGAGTTTACATGTTACATAGTTCAGGAGGAGTTTACATGTTACCTATTTCAGGAGTTTACATGTTACATGGTTCATTTTGAAAAGAAGGTCGACGACATCCGATCCTCGTTTGTTAAGTCAAACGACACCGCTGGTCCTGCTCACATTGCCCTACCCTATGCTTTGACCTCTTTCTCCCCTCTCTCTCCAGATGAAATCTTGCGTCTTGTGACGGCCGGCTGCCCAACAACCTGCCTGCTTGACCCTATCCCCTCCTCTCTTCTCCAGACCATTTCCGGAGACCTTCTCCCTTACCTCACCTCGCTCATCAACTCATCCTTGACCGCTGGCTACGTCCCTTCCGTCTTCAAGAGAGTGAGAGTTGCACCCCTTCTCAAAAAACCTACACTCGATCCCTCCGATGTCAACAACTACAGACCAGTATCCCTTCTTTCTTTTCTCTCCAAAACTCTTGAACGTGCCGTCCTTGGCCAGCTCTCCTGCTATCTCTCTCAGAACGACCTTCTCGATCCAAATAAGTCAGGTTTCAAGGCTGGTCATTCAACTGAGACTGCTCTTCTCTGTGTCACGGAGGCTCTCCGCACTGCTAAAGCTAACTCTCTCTCCTCTGCTCTCATCCTTCTAGACCTATCTGTTGCCTTTGATACTGTGAACCATCAGATCCTCCTCTCCATCCTCTCCGAGTTGGGTATCTCCGGCGCGGCTCACTCTTGGATTGCGTCCTACCTGACAGGTCGCTCCTACCAGGTGGCGTGGCGAGAATCTGTCTCCGCACCACGTGCTCTCACCACTGGTGTCCCCCAGGGCTCAGTTCTAGGCCCTCTCCTATTCTCGCTATACACTAATTCACTTGGCTCTGTCATATCCTCACATGGTCTCTCCTATCATTGCTACGCAGATAACACACAATTAATCTTCTCCTTTCCCCCTTCTGATAATCAGGTGGCGAATCGCATCTCTGCATGTCTGGCAGACATATCAGTGTGGATGACGGATCACCACCTCAAGCTGAACCTCGGCAAGACGGAGCTGCTCTTCCTCCCGGGGGAGGAATGCCCTTTCCATGATCTCGCCATCACGGTGGACAACTCCATTGTGTCCTCCTCCCAGAGTGCTAAGAGCCTCGGCGTGACCCTGGACAACAAATCAAATCAAATCAAATGTATTTATATAGCCCTTCGTACATCAGCTGATATCTCAAAGTGCTGTACAGAAACCCAGCCTAAAACCCCAAACAGAAAGCAATGCATGTGAATGAAGCACGGTGGCTAGGAAAAACTCCCTAGGAAAAACTCCCTAGAAAGGCCAAAACCTAGGAAGAAACCTAGAGAGGAACCAGGCTATGAGGGGTGGCCAGTCCTCTTCTGGCTGTGCCGGGTGGATATTATAACAGAACATGGTCAAGATGTTAAAATGTTCATAAATAACCAGCATGGTCAAATAATAATAATCATAGTAGTTGTCGAGGGTGCAACAAGCACGTCCGGTGAACAGGTCAGGGTTCCATAGCCGCAGGCAGAACAGTTGAAACTGGAGCAGCAGCACGGCCAGGTGGACAGGGGACAGCAAGGAGTCATCATTCCAGGTAGTCCTGAGGCATGGTCCTAGGGCTCAGGTCCTCCGAGAGAAAGAGAGAAAGAGAGAGAGCATATTTAAATTCACACAGGACACCGGATAAGACAGGAGAAATACTCCAGATGTAACAGACTGACCCTAGCCCCCGACACATAAACTACTGCAGCATAAATACTGGAGGCTGAGACAGGAGGGATCAGAAGACACTGTGGCCCCATCCGATGATACCCCCGGACAGGGCCAAACAGGCAGGATATAACCCCACCCACTTTGCCAAAGCACAGCCCCCACACCACTAGAGGGATGTCTCCAACCACCAACTTACCGTCCTAAGACAAGGCCGAGTATAGCCCACAAAGATCTCCGCCATGGCACAACCCAAGGGGGGGGGGCGCCAACCCAGACAGGAAGACCACGTCAGTGACTCAACCCACTCAAGTGACGCACCCCTCCCATGGACGGCATGGAAGATCACCAGTAAGCCAGTGACTCAGCCCCTGTAATAGGGTTAGAGGCAGAGAATCCCAGTGGAGAGAGGGGAACAACACCCTGTCGTTCTCCGCTAACATCAAGGCGGTGACCCGATCTTGTAGGTTAATGCTATACAACATTCGCAGAGTACGACCCTGCCTTACACAGGAAGTGGCGCAAGTCCTAATCCAGGCACTTGTCATCTCCCGTCTGGATTACTGCAACTCCCTGTTGGCGGGGCTCCCTGCCTGTGCCATTAAACCCCTACAACTCATCCAGAACACCGCAGCCCGTCTGGTGTTCAACCTTCCCAAGTTCTCTCACGTCACCCCGCTCCTCCGCACACTCCACTGGCTTCCAGTTGAAGCTCGCATCTGCTACAAGACCATGGTGCTTGCCTACGGAGCTGTGAGGGGAACGGCACCTCCGTACCTTCAGGCTCTGATCAGGCCCTACACCCAAACAAGGGCACTGCGTTCATCCACCTCTGGCCTGCTGGCCCCCCTACCGCTGCGGAAGCACAGTTCCTGCTCAGCCCAGTCAAAACTGTTCGCTGCTCTGGCACCCCAATGGTGGAACAAGCTCCCTCACGACGCCAGGACAGCGGAGTCAATCACCACCTTCCGTAGACACCTGAAACCCCACCTCTTTAAGGAATACCTGGGATAGGATATAGTAATCCTTCTAACCCCCCCCCCCCCAAAAAAGATATAGATGTATTATTGTAAAGTGGTTGTTCCACTGGATATCATAAGGTGAATGCACCAATTTGTAAGTCGCTCTGGATAAGAGCGTAAATGTAAATGTAAATGTTCAGGAGTTTACATGTTACATGGTTCAGGAGTTTACATGTTACATAGTTTAGGAGAATGTCTTGCAGTGGGATGAATCAGAATGGACTTACCCACCCCAGTTTACTCCCTTTCCTGAAAACAAATATGTATTGGGAATGTCAGTATTTCCTAACATGTTTACATTATGTTTTGTTTATATGCTATTAGATTTTTTTTAAATGGCCACCAGTCTTGTTGCTAGCATGTCAACAAAGTACACTTCAGGAAGCTTTCCCCGCAGTCTTTGGTCCAGGCTCTGCTATGGGACTAAAGTCCAAAACAGACAACAGCACAACTTGGCCGCCAAAGAATTTGGATCTCTCTATTTCCATTTAGTTTCAAAGCACTTTAACTATGTTATCTCCCTTTACATTTACGTCACTTAACAGATGCTCGTATCCAGAGAAACTAGGGTTAAGCGCCTTGCTCAAGGGCGCATTGACAGATTCACATAGTCGGCTCTGGGATTTTGAACCAGCGACCTTTCGGTTTCCGGCCCAACACTCTTAACTGCCGTACTTTATTGCTTTTATTGCGTCTTTTGCCCCTGACACTACCACATGTCTCTGTCCACGTGTTCATGCCAGTGGTTTGGTAGAGGACCTTTAGAGTAGCTGTGTTAATAAGTGGAGATAATATGGTTGGGTCTCCTGGGGACAAAGGTCTGTGCCAGCATGCTTCACTGCCTTTTCCCAGTCATAACATCCTGGCTAATGTCTGGAGTGGCTGGCTGCATGGAAGGAGAATGACATGGCAGGTAGCAGACCGACAGGAACCCATCAGGCCCATTACACTACACACACTATCCGCCTGAACAAGTACAGTTGTTCAGTAGGCTATAGGTCAGTGCTATCAGGGATCCTTGGGACGTCCCTAAACCAATCTCTAACTTTAACCTTAACCTTAACCCTTACCCTAATCCTAACCATAACTCTTACCTAACCCTAACCTTAACCCTTAACCACTTTTATTTCAATGGGGTAGGGATGTCCAAAGGATTCCCGATAGCACGGACCGTAGGCTGTTGCCTCAGAGGAAGAAAAGTGTTACAGCCACACGGGTCAAGGTTTAATTCCTGTTTTTCAACTTTTAAGTTCTTCATTACTGTAAAATGGAACTTTCCTATCCCCAACTTCCATTTCCACTTTTTTTATGACTGATAAAAGACTTGTGAAACTCACAAAAACCTAAAGAATGCAGTTACAGGGCCACATTTCTTTGAAGAATTTGCATATATGAAATCATTTGCATACATTATACTTATCATAAATAGCCATGCAATTGTAAAACAAAGTACATATTAGCTTGGCTGTGAAATGACTATGTCCTCCAGATTGTTTATAGCCAAAAGCCTTAGAATTACAGGCTCATTCAGGATTAAAGCCTCAAAATGAACAACAACAAGGAGAAGCAAGTATTGACAAATCAGCATCTCTTTAACTACTCTCACAGGAATGAGGAAGTGAGTGAGGATCTAGTTTACGGGAAACTAGTGGGAGGGGTTGATGGGAATGCATGGGGGTGGTTATGAGGATGACTATAATAAATATTTTAACAGAGAGAGAGGAAGAGAGAATAGAGAGGTAGAATGCCTTTTAAACAATTGTAGCACAGTAACATTGGATTTGACATCCCAATTTGTTTACATGTGTAGGCCCACCATTGAACAAGGCCTACTATACTATGGTTCAATATAGTGTTTTGCTGATGTGTTCTAAACTTCATGTATGTCTATAGCTTAGGAGTTTACTATCGTACAAATCTCAGACAACTCTTTCAGTGAGTTTTCCAGGTCAATAGTACATTTAAGAGCTACAAAGACAAGCCCTCAGTAACATCTTCTTGTCTGTAAACAATGG
Source organism: Salmo trutta (assembly GCF_901001165.1). Lineage (NCBI taxonomy): Eukaryota > Metazoa > Chordata > Actinopteri > Salmoniformes > Salmonidae > Salmo > Salmo trutta. The sequence continues at coordinate 36,340,822 of NC_042986.1, read as the reverse complement.
GTTTTTTAAATGGTTGAGTCACAGGGGTGAGTCGACATGCACATGTCGACAGTTGGCGGTCTGACTATTGGTCTTTGTGCTTCCTCCCTCTGCCTCAGAGGAGGACAGGAATCTGGTTGTGGTCTAGTCACCGCACCCTTCCATCTGCCCCGTGCTCCATGCTGACCTGTTTGCCTGTTTGCTTTAGAGAGCAAGCTGACCTTTTTCCTTAATGGCCTATCTGGCCAATACAATGTGTGGGTCTGTGAGTCAGGCAGCAGGAATGCAGCACTCCCTGGCGGGTAGCACCAGTCCCAAGGAGTCAGGGTCACCCTAAGACATTGCATTCTTGTCTTGGAAACCCCTGAGGCATCCTGCAGGCAAACATTGACTCAGTCATCTCCCACACTACAGCTAGACTCCCTCTCAGGCAGCTCTTTCATGTGCTGGCTTGTTGCAGTAGGAGGGTGCCTGGATGGCCAATCGTGGGATCCGTCACAGATGTGAAAGTGCTCGTGTGGATAGCTGGAATAGCTGTCCGTCCTCTCTTATTAGTGTGTCTGACTCATTCACAAAAATGTGAGAACTTCAACTGCAAAACCTTGAACAAGTTCAGCCACAAACTGCAATACCTTGAACAAGTTCAGCCGCAAACTCTGCAGTGTAGTTGATTATCTCTAACTTTCACAAAGAATAAAGCATGAGATGTGAGCCAAATAAAAATAGCAGCATTTGATAAGCTTATGGTGGGAAACAGGGTTTTGAATGTTTTCTTGAGAGCAGACGTTTAGCAGAAGGTATATATCTTCCAGGGATAATCCCTTAACTATTGGTTCTCTAAGATCCAGGCCACACACAGGCAATATTATTGAGGAGGACCAGGATCACTCACTGTTGACTTTCAGGTTGTTGTCTGTGTTATGCATACAGTGTAAAAGTTCTGCGTGTTGACTTTCAGATTGTATTCTGTGTTATGCATACGGTGTAAACAGTCTGCATGTTTACTTTCAGATTGTTGTCTGTATTATGTATAGTGTAAAGTCTGTGTGAGTCTTCTGTTCTTCAGAATAAATTCTTGAGAACGATGCTCAGTAGATCTGATCCTTTGACAGGTTTGGGAGGGGGGAGTTTGTGTAACAGCTGGAGTTTCTCTTTCTGTTTCCCAAGAACTGATTTGTAGGAGTGGTGTACGGAAATGAGCATGTACACTGAGTGAACAAAACATGAATAACACATTCCTAACATTGAGTTGCACCCCTCTTGGAACAGGCTCTACAAGGTGTCGAAAGTGTTCTACAGGGATGTTGGCACATGCCCCGTTCAAAGGCACTTAAGTCTTTTGTCTTGCCCATTCACCCTCTGAATGGCACACATACACAATCCATTTCTCAACTGTCTCAAGGCTTAAAAAATCCTTCTTTAACCTGTCTCCTCCCCTTCATCTACACTGATTGAAGTGGATTTAACAAGTGGCACCAATAAGGGATCCTAGCATTCACCTGGATTCACCAGGTCAGTATATGTCATGAAAAGAGCAGGTGTTCTTAATGTTTTGTACACTCAGTGTAGCTGTGCTGTAGCTGTAACTAATGGGTCATAAACTATGGTCAGAGTGGTAGAGAAATAAAATAAGATGAGCAGTACTGTTAACACAACAATAACAGCGCTGGTGTTATTGTTGTGTTAACAGTGCTGCTCATCTTATTTTATTTCACTGTTATTTGCTGTGTATGGATTTCAGTGGAGGCTGGTGGGAGGCTGCTATAGGAGGACGGACTCATTGTAATGGCTGGATTGGAACATTGAAACGGAGTCAAAAAGTGGTTTCCACATGTTTGATACTTCCATGTGTTCCATTCCAGCCATTACAATGAGTCCGTCCTCCTATAGCTCCTGCACCAGCCGCCACTGATCAAATCAAATCAAATTGTATTGGTCACATACACATGGTTAGCAGATGTTAATGTGAGTGTAGTGAAATGCTTGTGTTTCTAGTTCCGACCATGCAGTAATATCTAACAAGTCATCTAACAATTTCACAACAACTACCTTATACACACAAGTGTAAAGGAATGAATAAGAATATGTACATATAAATATATGGATGAGCGATGGCCGAACGGCATAGGCAAGATGCAGTAGATGGTATAGAGTACAGCATATACATATGAGATGAGTAATGTAGGGTATGTAAACATTATATAAAGTGCCATTGTTTAAATTGACTAGTAATACATTTATTACATCCCATTTTTAATTATTAAAGTGGCTAGAGATTTGAGTCTGTATGTTGGCAGAAGCCACTCAATGTTAGTGATGGCTGTTTAACAGTCTGATGGCCTTGAGATAGAAGCTATTTTTCAGTCTCTCGTTCCCTGCTTTGATGCACCTGTACTGACCTCGCCTTCTGGATGATAGCGGGGTGAACAGGCAGTGGCTCGGGTGGTTGATGTCCTTGATGATATTTTTGGCCTTCCTGTGACATCGGGTGGTGTAGGTGTCCTGGAGGGCAGATAGTTTGCCCCAGGTAATGCGTTGTGCAGACCGCACCACCCTCTGGAGAGCCTTACGGTTATGGGCGGAACAGCTGCCGTACCCGTCGGTGATACAGCCCAACAGGATGCTCTCGATTGTGCATCTGTAATAGTTTGTAAGTGTTTTTGGTGACAAGCCAAATTTCTTCAGATGAATATGGTACAATGACAAATGAATTGAGGAAACATATTTTGGAAAAGTTTGTATTGTAACAGCATACCTAGACAAATAATCAATTTGTGAGAAAACATTTTTTATTTTCCAACAGTCCCTCACTGTAGATTGGCTTTGTCCTGCTACTGTGATCACTCAATCCAAAATGCAGATGCGCTCCATAGCTGAGGAGAGAATGAGTCATCGATTCTCCACCCATGCACATACAACAGCCTTATTTGACTCATGATTTTCCCTTCCTCAGTTCAGGGAATGAGAAGGCTACTTCATTGACTGAGTCCTGTCAAAAACACAAGGCAGATAGCAGCACATATGGGACAAGACAAAAATGGTGGCAAGATTAAAGGTTTCAGAGATATGATTAGACTGGTGTTGAGAAATATACTGAGATATGATTAGACTGGTGTTGAGAAATATACTGAGATATGATTAGACTGGTGTTGAGAAATATATTGAGATATGATTACACTGGTGTTGAGAAATATACTGAGATATGATTAGACTGGTGTTGAGAAATATGTCAGTGGTATGTACAGTATCTCACAAAAGTGAGTACACCCCTCACATTTTTGTAAATATTTGAGTATATCTTTTCATGTGACAACACTGAAGAAATAACACTCTGCTACAATGTAAAGTAGTGAGTGTACAGCTTGTATAAGTGTAAATTTGCTGTCCCCTCAAAATAACACAACACACAGCCATTAATGTCTAAACCGCTGGCAACAAAAGTGAGTACACCCCTAAGTGAAAATATCCAAATTGGGCCCAGTGTCAATATTTTGCCTGTTCACACCGCTATCATCCAGAAGGCGAGGTCAGTACAGGTGCATCAAAGCTGGAACCGAGAGACTGAAAAACAGCTTCTATCTCAAGGCCATCAGACTGTTAAACAGCCATCACTAACACAGAGAGGCTGCTGCCAACATACTGACTCAAATCTCTAGCCACTTTAATAATTAAAAATGGGATGTAATAAATGTGTCACTAGTAACTTTAAACAATGGCACTTGATATAATGTTTACATACCCTACATTACTCATCTCATATGTATATACTGTACTCTATACCATCTACTGCATCGTGCCTATGCCGTTCGGCCATCGCTCATCCATATATTAATATGTACATATTCTTATTCATTCCTTTACACTTGTGTGTATAAGGTAGTTGTTGTGAAATTGTTAGATTACTTGTTAGATATTACTGCACAAGCATTTCGCTACACTCACATTAACATCTGCTAACCATGTGTATGTGACCAATAAAATTTGATTTGATTTAATACCCAGCCAGAGTACAGTGTTCCAGTAATACCTAGCCATAGTACAGTGTTCCAGTAATACCCAGCCACAGTACAGTGAGTATTTACAGTAATAAACAGCCCACATGGTCATAGAGGTCCTCTCTATGGGCTCTGGACACATACTGAGCCATATATAAAGCCAATCAGGTATAGTGAGCAAAAATAGGCAGAGGATTAGAGGCTTGGGGACCATGAACCCCATGGCGGGTGTGTCCTGGTGAGAGAAGAGGGGGCAGGTTGGCCAAGCTGGGGCCTGGGGAGAGGAGTGTGTAGGTTAGCCAAGCTGGGGCCTGGCGAGAGAAGAGGGGCCAGGTTGGCCAAGCTGGGGTCTGGGGAGAGAGGAGGGGGCAGGTTGGCCAAGCTGGGGCCTGGCGAGAGGACAGGGCAGCTGGGAAGAGGACCACATGCTGAGCCATCTCTGCTCAAGGAAGTAAGATGAGCGCAAGCCTTGCTATTTGTATTTGAATACATGCTAAACAAGCAGACCATTTTGTCACACATTTTGTCTATCTTTAGGTTGTCTCTATTGTTGTACAAACACTACAGCTGTAGACTACTAGAACTTTAGAATATCAGCTACTTTGCCTTCTGAGATGATAAGAGGAAGGTTCTGACACCAACAGATTTGCAGACTGAGGTCAGGATCCCCGCGGTGTAATCACCTTTTATTAAACGTTCCCTGCTTTCTAGATAAACCTATAAGAGCATAATCAAAGTTTATTAGCTGGTCTTACCAAAAGATTGCAATGTAATCTGGACCATGTCTCCCTGTCAACTTTGCCATATGGTAATGATCTATACCCCCTTCTGCTTACACATGAGAGTTGAGCTATGTCAACTCTTGAGCAAGTGCTTGGTGGTGGCAACTTCTATTGCTATTCATTCATGTCAATCTAATACAAATGTGAAATATGATTTTAAGTTATTCCCTAGCTTGTGTTTGGATTTGACTTCCCAGGCTCATGGTAGAAAGGATCTATTGGAAATAAAACCAGTGAGACAAAAGTCAAGGTAAAAAAACATTTATTGAAAAACGTATAAAAATATTTTAACAATTTACAATTTGGATGAAAAAACTAAACAAGCCGCAATCATACAACTAGAGGTAAAAACAAGTTGATGCATGTAACAGTCATTTCATCCACATCAGACAAATACAGTAACAAAAAATGTTATCAGTAGACGTTCAATGTTACATTAAAATGGAAGTGCTTTGAAGGTTATTTACACATATACACACACACACGTCTGCTCAGAAGATTTTAAACCATAAATATGGTCAAAATACATTTAAATAATCTGTGGGCCCTTCAATAACCGTGGAATGAAATATACAGCCAAAATTCTCTTTAAATTAATAAATAATTCCACGTAGCTCGAGTGAAAGAAAAACCACAAATAAATATTATTCACAATGGCCTCAATGCTAGCCTGTTATGCGAAAGACACATACATGTTTACACAAACAAAAGAGCAGGACATTTAGTGTTACAGTGTGGTGCTTTGCATTTCAGTGTGCATTAACATCTGGATGAGTGGTAGCTGTGTGGACAGGAGTTAAAAGCTCAGAGGTGGATGCAGGAAAGTGAGGTAAGTTTTCAGGTTATTGTTTGCACCATATGAGGTTGTCTTGTTGCCGTTGACATTGGAATATGGCATAGGCTTTACCGATCTATGCCTATGAGATAGGAAATAAAGCCTTGTAAAGTATTATTTTATTCAAGTATTTCCAGGGTCTCAACAATCTGACTCACACCAAAGGCGTTTAGATTCGCTTCCGCCGACTCCCACTCATCAGTGAGCAAGAACAGAATACAGTGGCTGGTTGGTAGCTAGTTATGTAACAAAGCCTGTCCACTTGTTCTTGCCTTCAGCAGAACAATCACATGGGTAGGGATGGACTCTTTTTCTGGTGAACATAGTCTCACACCACAGCCAATATTATAGAGCAAGTCCTTCGTACGGGTGAGAATAGCATTCGCTATTACAAATAGCCATTAAGGACTTTGGTTTTCATGGAAGTCCAAAAGCTGCGTGAACAGGTGTGGTCTGGCCACAAGAGAAAGAGGGAGAGAGATTTAACAAAAGTCATCTGTAACTTCCTTCTGTATAATATATGTTGATTTTCAGTGTACAGCCACATCAGTCCTCTGGGTGTACCACTAGTCTCTGTCAGCGCAGCCATGCAGTCCCTGGGCCACCACAGTGGTGAAGGCAGTAGGCTCAGGGCTGATGCTGTGCAGTCTGATCTCGTTGCTCTGCAGAGGACACTGTGCTCTGCATCCACGGGTGATTGATGATGTCCTCAAACGATGGCCTCTCAGCAGGTCTCAGGGACAGGCACAACTTGATCAACTGCTGGCACTCTGGAAGAACAATGGGGATAATGGTCAGTCAGTTCTTAGACTGGACACACAATGACTAACATTCCACTGGTTTAGGTTTGAAGTTTTCTTTAAGTTATTTGGGCTCACCTGTGGAGATTCTTCGTCTGAAGAGCACCTGGCCTCGTACAATCTCCTCGTCCTGCTCGAAGGGGATATCTCCACACACCATGTCATACAGCAGGACACCCAGAGACCAAACTGTGGCTGACCGCCCATGGTACCGATGGTATTTGATCCATTCTGGTGGACTGTACACTCTAGTGCCTGTGGATATAAAGAATAAGAATGAGTTAGATTCAATGAGCTGTCTATTTCTTTGAATAGATGTTTTATTTCACCTTTATTTAACTAGGAACACATGCAATAGAATCTGTTCAAAATAGACAAGTACAAAAATAAAAGATTGTGAAAACATTTAATAAATGGTGATATTATGGATTAAAATATTAAACAATAGTTGCACCTCCTATTGGGGCCAGGTGACAGTGAGCATGACAGGTGTGTGTGGGAGGAGTCAGGTGACAATGTTTACAAACTTTGAGTTGTAAAAATAAACTTTTCCTCCAAAGGGTGGCGCTCAAAGCAACACATTCAATTATCCCACTAAAACGGGATACGGTTAAAGTCTATCAACTGGTACGCTTACCGTCGAAGTCGGTGTAAACAGTGTCTTTGAGCAATGCCCCGGATCCAAAGTCAATAAGATGAACTTCGCCCGTCCGAAGATCGATGAGGATATTTTCGTCCTTGATGTCCCTGTGTACAACCCCACAGTTGTGGCAGTGTCGCACAGCTTCAAGAACCTGAAGGAAAAAGTTTTTTGCCAGCTCCTCTGGTAAGGCTCCCTTCTCAGTGATGAAATCAAAGAGGTCCTTGCCGTTCTCCGGTCGTTCCATGACAATAATAAAGCTGTCAGGTCGCTCGTACCAGTCCAGCATTTTTATTACCCCCCGAGCTCCATTTCCAACTTTCTTCAAGAGTAGAATCTCCATAGGGACACGAGAGCCATTGGGCTGAAAATAAAATAGAAATATATTTAATTTCTGGAGACAATAGTACAACATATGTTTAACAACTATCGCTTTGGTTAAACTAGCTAAAAATACACAACCAAAAGCATCCTTACCAACTCTCCCCAGTCCGAGACCCGTTCCTTGGCCACATGTTTGACAGCAACCTGTGTGAAAGAAAACATCTAACATGAAATTACACGAGAAAACATGCAAAAACCGCATCGAGTAACGGAATTGGATGTATAAAACACGTTCAATATTTTCAAAGAATGCGAAAGGGAAAACAATACTAACCAGCGCTCCGTCTGAAATCCTTGTGCCTGAATACACGGTGCCGAAACCGCCACTTCCCAGCACAGCGCCGACCTGGTAAACCTTATCAAATGGTTCCCTCTCCTTCCCTGGAAATACACAACAACATACGGTTAAACACAAAGCTTCAGCCTAATGTAATGTCACAATGGGTGAATGCAAAGCATCGAAATAACAGAATAGGAAAACGATTCATAAAAAAAAAATACAATAACGTTATTGCGAGCCCAGCTAGATATAGCGTCTAGTTAGCAAGCTAACATTTAACGTTAGCTAGCTAACTAGCTACAAGAGAACAACAAAAGCTTAATCTAACCTTGGTGAATTTGAAGCTGGATTTTCGCCGGCATATCAACGGTGGAGATATGAGCGAATGAGTTTAATTTCGACAGCAGCATTCCTGTAATCCACAAAATGTGTGATTTATTCTACAAATATTCCGTCGTGGTATCGGGCGTGTGATCCACGTTGTTGTAGCTAGGGAAAAAAAATGCGTCAGGAATGCTCTCTAATCCGGATCCCGTGAACCACTCGTATTTGATCCTTGACCATAAATGCTTCGGTATCCAGTGAGTTGAAATAACGACTAGCCCAATGATAAAAATGACTATTAATAACAACCTCAATAGTTGTAAACAGTGAGTAAAATTAAAAGAAAACCAGCTCCTAGTGCGTTGCGTCGCTAAGACACCGGCTCGTTGAATTTGAGTAAGGGCAGCGGAAGGACAAATATATATCTATAGTAAATGGGAGTAGCCACAAGGTCGAACGTCATTCTTTTCTCCGCCCACCAGTCATTCTCCACCAATGGTAATTATTATAGACTATCCAAACACACGTCAATCACAGAATTAAAATAAAGAACAGCCTAACCGGCTAGACTAGACGTGGCGGGAATTAAAACGCGCCAAAATAAAGACACTTTTTTTTTTTTTTTTACTGCACTTCGGAAGGAATTACAAATACAATATCTACTTGGGCAAACTACCCCCTCTCCTTGCATGCGAGATGTAGTCTGTACGTGAATGTATGGATGGGTTACTGTTACGGAGTTCTTATTTGATGCAACATAGTTTTATAAGAACAGAATTGTTGTTGTTATAAAATAAACTGTTGTTTACATTATACTACATATCCTTTACTCCAAAAAGGCTATGCCAGAGTTGGTTTAGCCTATATGCATTATGGAATATAGTGTGATCCTAATGCGATGTTATGCAGCGAGATTTCAGTGGATTTTTTTGGTGTAACTTAAAAAAAAAAAGCTTAATAAATGTTGTGTTGCAAATATGTCTTCTGTCGCAGGGATATAATGTAGCTCATTCTGTATCAGTTCATCAAGAACTTGGGTCTATTGTATTAACCCCACAATATGTTATAGCCTATTATTTTCACTTCAGGACAATGCAGTGTATCGCCTATTCGAGGTGAGAACTAACCGTATAGTTTTTATTTGAATTGGCGAACAATAGTAGTCTACTCGACACTAAAGCGCTATGTATAATAGCCGCATACCATGCATTCTTTCAAATTGGGTGGCCTCGTTTTTAGTTGGTTGCAGGATGTGGGAAACTCGAGATAAAAGACATCCATTTACCCCCCTCCAGTGGGGGCTTCTTTTCCCGCGCAGTACATCATTGTTTGAACGCCCTCCTCCTCCTCCTCCTCCTCCTCCTCTCTCTCGCTCTCTCTCTCTCTGAGTTATGGTTTGTTTGGCTATTCAATGTCATGGTTGACTATATTAATGATACTATCAGGCTTTGATATGTAAAAGTTTATCTGCAACATATTTGGTCATTTTGTGCCATATGGTCATTGAGTCATTGCAAATAGCCCTAGGAAATGCTCCTCAAACAAAGAAACCACCTTTAAATATAACTACAGGTAACTGCCAAAATAAAGGAAACACCATTTTTTTTTTTAACCTTTATTTAACTAGGCAAGTCAGTTATTAAGAACAAGTTCTTATTTTCAGTGACGGCCTAGGAACAGTGAGTTAACTGCCTTGTTCAGGGGCAGAAGGACAGATTTTTACCTTGTCAGCTTGGGGATTTGATCTTGCAACCTTCCAGTTACTAGTTCAACGCTCTAACCAATAGGCTACCTGCCGCCCCCAGTGTGTGTTTTAATAGGGCATTGGGACACCATGAGCCAGAACAGCTACAATACACTTTAGCACAGATTCTACAAGTGGCTGGAACTCTATTGGAGGGATGTGACACCATTCTTCCACGATAAATTCCATAATTTGGTATTTTGTTGATGGTGGTGGAAATTGATGTCTCAGGAGTCACTCCCGAATCTCCCATAAGTTTTCAATTGGGTTAAGATCTGGTGACTGAGAAGGTCATGTCATATGGTTTACATCGTTTTCATGCTCATCAAACCTCTCATTGAACACTCGTGCCCTGTGGGTGGGAACATCAACATACTATACTGGCATAGCCATGGTAGCCAAAATAATAGCCCGCCCAGCATTTTTATACATGACCCTAAGCATGATGGGATGTTAATAGCTTCATTTACTCAGGAACCACACCTCTGTGGAAGCACCTGCTTTCAATATACTTTGTATTCCTCATTTACTCAAGTGTTTCCATTATTTTGCCGGTTACCTGTATATATTTAAACATTTTCATTTACTAGTTTATTTTTTACAAAGAGGGAAGAAACAAATGTGCAGACATTGCATTGTAAAAATAATAATAATGTAATGACACTGGTACAGTGTTTAGGCTACTCCTTTGTTTATCAATGCAATCATTGATGCGATCCATTCATCAATGCACTGGACTGCATAAAAAGTATTTTTTAACCGCAAAGGAATTTTTCAAACAGTTTATTTCTGCTTATGTAATGTGCAATAACCTCGAACAAATAGGCCTTTCTAGGCCTACTACCTGATAAGGGTCTCATATGGGTTACAACCTTTATACACTTTGGTGTAGGCCTACACTGTCCAGGCGACAGGGCAGAGGGCAGGGACTTTAATCTTATTTCATCGTAAATTGGCCAGGAGATGGGTTAAGGAGTGTCAACAGGGGTGTGAAAAATGAGCTGCAGGAGAGCAATGAAATGCCAGTGTAAAGACCGCACTTCTCAGTGACGATACTAAGGTGCCCGATCAGCAAAGTTCGAGTGACAGCAACATAGTGCCCCATCTGTCCACGGCAGCACTGTTTTTTATTAGCTGCACTTGGAAGCATGCATTATTCCAGCTGTCCAATCATCTAACTCAATTCCCTTCACATCACCCGGCGTGGGGTGCCATTTGACAACATTCTATTCACAAACCTGCTCTGATATTAGCCCTGAAAGTGACAGCTTTCTCACCTCCGTAGGTCTCTGGGCCAGACTCTCCTTTCTGCGACAGGAATGGACCAGGGAAAAGATCATTCCTCTGTGGAATAGGCCTTCAGTACAAGTCCTCTACATACTGGTTTGATAGCAAATAAGAAACAACTGCAAGAAATGTTGCTTCCTTTTTTGGTCCAAAGGAAAGGTCACAATTTGAATATTTCTCAATGTATTTTTTGAGTTTGTGAATATTTGTATTTGGCCTTGTTATGTAATTTCCTCTTTATGCAATATAGATGCTGCAAACCAAATAGTGCCAAATCGTCCGGTTTAGTTATACCATGACTCCAGAGCAGGAACCTTTTGCTCTGTTCTGCCCTACACTCCACCCTCAGACAATCTAATAACATTTCCTGCATGACACAAGAAAAAGTGTTTGCAGTAACTGCCTGCTGTAGCTGGATGTAACTGGTTGAGTTGACTGAAATACTGACCTTTTTGTCCAGGGTCAGAGAGGTTGAGTCTGATGAAGGTGGGCTCTCTGTGTATAGCCCTAAAAATTGTCAAAGACTCCAGCCACCCTAGTCATAGACTGTTCTCTCTGCTACCACACGGCAAGCGGTACCGGAAAGCCAAGTCTAGGTCCAAGAGGCTTCTAAACAGCTTCTACCACCAAGCCATAAGACTCCTGAACATCTAATCAAATGGTTACCCAGACTATTTGCATTGCCCCCCCCCCCCTTTACACCGCTGCTACTCTCTGTTATCATCTATACATAGTCACTTAAAAAAAAAAATATATATATTATTTTTTATAACTCTACCTACATGTACATATTACCTCAATTACCTCGACTAACCGGTGCCCCCGCACATTGACTCTGTACCTGTACACCCCTGTATATAGTCTCGCTATTGTTATTTTACTGCTTGTCTTTAATTACTTGTTACTTTTATTTCTTATTCTTATTTCTTATTTTTTTAAACTGCATCGTTGGTTTGGGGCTCATAAGTAAGCATTTCACTGTTGTTTTTGACTAATAACGTTTGATTTGATTATATATATATATATATTTTTTTTTTTGATTAGTTGGCCAAGTGCTGGGCTTGGGATTCTGGTGTTTACACAATACACTCCCCCATCAACACAAATATTCCCACTTGAGGTAAACTTATTTTCCACCCAATACTGTCATGCTTCTTCAGAGAATCTCTGGTGGATAGCTCTACCACGACTTAGAACACTTGGTAACTCATCAATTAAAAGAGGGCAACCAATCCCTTCTACAGCTGTTTCTAGACCCCCACCTGATGCCACTCTACAAGGGGTGGAGAGAAACCAGTAAAGATATACCCTGAACCAGTGGTGACCCTAGTGAGAGATGGGGACTGTGTTGAGGAGGCCCCAATGCCAACCTGCTTTCCCACTGTTGACCTAATGCTCCACATTTTCTAATGATGAAAACCGCTTTAATGGCACTGAAGGCAGTGTGTGGAGCCTTTTATCTCATAGGACATGTGATGGGCATCCATGAATGGTGAGAGGACACGTGTCCAAAATGTAATCTTTGGGCTTGACACCAGGGATGGAAATTAAGCTATCCCGAGGCTAATACTTTTCAGACTTGGTTAGTAGAAAACGGGTTGGAACCGGTTCAGAGAACAGAACCGAAAACCGGAAAATATCTAAATTATTTGAGGAACAGAACCAGAACCGAGAACGACAGTGAAACGCAACAAAGTGATTATTGCAAAGCCCTCACTGTCAGTCAGAAACATATTCCAGTGTCTGCCTGCCTGCCAGCTTAAAATATTTGCCAGTGTGTGTGTAGGCTACCTGCCCCTCGCCCTCCCTCTGAAGCATGCATGGTCTACTGTAGTCCCTCCCCCTCCCCACCCTCAGAAGCATGCATGGTCTACTGTAGCCCCTCCCCCTCCCTCTGAAGCATGCATGGTCTACTGTAGCCCCTCCCCCTCCCTCAGAAGCATGCATGGTCTACTGTAGTCCCTCCCCCTCCCTCAGAAGCATGCAGTCTACTTTAGCCCCTCCCACACCCCCTCGCTCAGAAGCATGCATAGTCTACTATAGCCCCTCCCCTCCCTCAGAAGCATGCATAGTCTACTGTAGCCCCTCCCTCTCCCTCAGAAACATGGATCCAACGTTAGTTAAGCCAACTCTCTGAAGTTCAGAGACATTCAAAGTTCCTTCATAGAAGCTGCTCCTCCTTACGTATACTTCTGTGAGCCTAATTCAGATAATGCATGTCATAACAACAAGATGCCCAGTGCTTCATGCTCAGTGATCTCCTAACCTGCAAAATTTCATTTGCATAGATGTGGTAACAGAGTTACCAGATTGGCGCACATTCAACAAATCTGATCTAACAAAGTGGATATTCCTCAAATCCGTCATCTGTATTGTAACAGGCCTACAAATTGCTTACTCCGATTTGGATTTATTTGGCTGTTTTCGATGAATAATATGTAATGAAGTTGATTGGTAATGTTGACATGAACATGTGTTGGGGTTGACATCCATACAAGCATTATATTCAGATTTTTACCGCAACATCATGTGAAATACACATATAAACAATAGCCTATAATATAATAGGCTAATTTTGCTGTGGGGAAATGAGGAGACTCGGGATTGTTCCCCCACAGCCCTTTCCCTCCACGTGTTTTCATGGAAATTCCATTGTTTTGGTCAAGTTTGATTGACCTCTTTACCGCATCCATGTCGTACCCTACACTACACTTGTATGTCCAGTGCATGTACAGTTGAAGTCAGAAGTTCACATACACCATAGCCAAATATATTTAAACTCAGTTTTTCACAATTCCTGACATTTAATCCTAGTAAAAATCCCCTGCCTTAGGTCAGTTAGGATCACCACATTATTTTAAGAATGTGAAATGTCAGAATAATAGTAGAGAGAATTATTTATTTCAGCTTTCATTTCTTTCATCACATTCCCAGTGGGTCAGAAGTTTACATACACTCAATTAGTGTTTGGTAGCATTGCCTTTAAATTGTTTAACTTGGGTCAAACGTTTCGGGTAGCCTTCCACAAGCTTCATACATTAAGTCGGGTGAATTTTGGCCCATTCCTCCTGACAGAGCTGGTGTAACTGAGTCAGATTTGTAGGCCTCCTTGCTCACACATGCTTTTTCAGTTCTGCCCACAAATCTTCTATAGGATTGAGGTCAGGACTTTGGTATGGCCACTCCAATACCTTGAATTTGATGTCCTTAAGCCATTTTGCCACAGCTTTGGAAGTTTGCTTGGGGTCATTGTCCATTTGGAAGACCCATTTGCGACCAAGCTTTAACTGCCTGACTGATGTCTTGAGATGTTGCTTCAATATATCCACATAATTTTCCATCCTCATGATGCCATCTATTTTGTGAAGTGCACCAGTCCCTCCTGCAGCAAAGAACCCCCACAACATGATGCTGCCACCCCCGTGCTTCACGGTTGGGATGGTGTTCTTCAGCTTGCAAGCCTCCCCCTTGTTCCTCCAAACATAACGATGGACATTATGGCCAAACAGTTCTATTTTTGTTTCATCAGACCAGAGGACATTTCTCCAAAAAGTATGATCTTTGTCCCCATGAGCAGTTGCAAACCATAGTCTGCCTTTTTTATGGCGGTTTTGGAGCAGTGGCTTCTTCCTTGCTGAGCGACCTTTCAGGTTATGTCGATATAGGACTCGTTTTACTGTGGATATAGATACTTTTGTACCTGTTTCCTCCAGCATCTTCACAAGGTCCTTTGCTGCTGTTCTGGGATTGATGTGCACTTTTCGCACCAAGTACGTTCATCTCTAGGAGACAGAACGCGTCTCCTTCCTGAGCGGTTTGACAGCTGCGTGGTCCCATGGTGTTTATACTTGCATACTATTGTTTGTACAGAAGAAAGTGGTACTTTCAGGTGTTTGGAAATTGCTCCCAAGGATGAACCAGACTTGTGGAGGTCTAAAGCTTCTAAAGCCATGACATCATTTTCTGGAATTTTCCAAGCTGTTTAAAGGCAAAGTCAACTTAGTGTATGTAAACTTCTGACCCACTGGAATTGTGATACAGTGAATTATAAGTGAAATGATCAGTCTGCAAACAATTGTTGGAAAAAGTACTTGTGTCATGCACAAAGTAGATGTCCTAACCGACTTGCCAAAACTATAGTTTGTTAACAAGAAATTTGTGGAGTGGTTGAAAAACGAGTTTTAATGACTCCAACATAAGTGTATGTAAATTTACGACTTCAACTGTACATAGCTTGCCCGCTCCATAGCAAGCTGCTCTATCCATTGGTGAAGTAATTTAATGTCGAGCTAAATATAAAAAACTTTTTACATTCCAGAGGTTTAAAAAGGAACAGAAAGGAACGATATAAACCCTAACTTTGTTTTGGTTCGAACCGGTTCAAACTTAATTTTTCCTGGTCGTAAGAGTTGAACGAAACTGAAAAATTAATGGTTCAGTTCCGAATGAAACAATTGGAAAATAATTGGTAGAAAAGGAACCCATCTAGCACGAGAAGGCCAGCGAAATGTAGACTTTCAAACATCTCATGGTACAGATTTTGGACCCGAATACTAGTAGAAATTGCTATATTGGCTGTCCAGGGCCCAAAATCCTTAGACACAATCAAGCATTTTTTTTTACTCTTCCTGTTACTCTATCCCACATATAGATGTAGTAATGTACACAGACTTAAGGTAAAACAAAAAAAAAATTCGAGCAAAATAGTGCAAACTTCACGGAGTAGGCCATTCAAGGAGCTGATGGGGCATCTGTGATGTCATCGGCCTCCCTTGCTTGAGGAACAATAGAGGAGCAATAGAGAACAAAAGAGGAAAGGTCCACCCCCCCCCACTTCTACTTTGTCATGAGGATACCTGGACCACCAATTGAGATGTGCCTTTTGTTAAGCAAATCAGGTGCTAAATGAGTTGAAAAGGAGACTGGAGTAGGACTTTAGATTCCATCCCTGCTTGACAAAGATTACGCTACAATTAGAGGAGGGTCATAAAGCTGCCATTTGTCTCAGCAGGGGGAACAACACAGCCCAGAACAACAAACCCAGCATGCATCCAGTCAATTGGGCTGCAGAAAACATGCCAGTAATGTTTTGTATTTTATTTAACCTTTATTTAACTAGGTAAGTCACTTAAGAACAAATGTTTATTTACACCAGCCAAACCCAGACAACGCTGGGCCAATTGTGCACCGCTCTATGGGACTTCCAATCACAGTCAGATGTGATACAGCCTGGATTTGAACCAGGGTGTCTATAGTGATGCCTCTAGCATTGAGATGCAGTGCCTTAGACCGCTGCGCCACTCTGTATTAATTAGAAGTAATATCAAGATGGGATTTAAAAAAACACTTTTCTGATGGCTCTGGCTTTCTGAACATGGCATGTCGTTTCCCTTATTCCAATTATGAAACTCTAACCCTAGAAGTTTATTTTTCTATGATCACCAAAACTGACTCATCAGTTTTAAAGTTGTCAACAACATGTTTTCCCTCTTCTCTCATTCTGAAAAAAATGTGTGATGAGAAAGATGGAATCAGCAGCAATGTCCCCTTAAGACAGAGGACCAGGAAGTCACCTAGCCATCCAGCCCACCACGCCACACACTGTCTCAGACATTCCTCTTCTCTCTGAAATACCTTCCAATAAAGAGGTGAGCAGAACATCATTTTTTGGAGTTGTTTAAAAGTATGAGGGTTTGGTGAGTAATCTGAGCACCTCCATCATCAGGTAAGATAATCGCAATTGTCCTCGTCTATTGGTTGGTGGCTTATGCTGCCTAGTCGGTGTTCTGTCAATTGTGATAAACAAACAAAATGTTTCAGCGATCGCCAGCGCTTGGCTTTGCACAAATCACAGCATTGTCCTTCCTTCTCCTCTGGCTGTGGGGGTCATGGAAAGGGAAGAGAAGAGGTCCTCTGGAATGTGGTTGAATTAGGGATGTGAGGAATGTGCTGAACTGAAGAGAAGGTACTCCTTCCCACGGAGTTTAAAGAGGCTAGGGGGATGGGCTTGTATAAACAACTGTCCTGTGACAAACAACAGTATAAATAACACTGTGGTGACCATAGAAATACAAATAGATTTTTATTTATTTAACTAGGAAAGTCAGTTAAGAACAAATTCTTATTTACAATGTCAGCCTACCCTGGATGGCACTGGGTCAATTGTGCGCCGCCCTATGGGACTCCCAATCACAGCCAGATATGATACAGCCTGGATTTGAATCAGGGACTGTAGTGACGCCTCTTGCACTGAGATGCAGTGCCTTAGGCCACTGCACCACTCCGGAGCCCAATTAGAATACGTATTGCATAATGTAATAGGATCTCTATGGTAGTGACACATTAAACCGTTGTCACAAACTCCAACAAGCCCCCTTGTAGAGTTTATTAGGAAATGTCTTCTCTTTCTATTCACCCTTTCTTTATATTAGAAAAACTCTTCTCAATCCATCTGTGTGACTGTTTAGTTTTTGTATCTCCCCTCCCCCGATGTTTACAGTTGATTTCCATGCTGCCAGAGCTGTAGTGGGGTTTTCCCAGGCCTAGTCTACTTCTCCATGTTCAGTTTGAAAACATCCTTGTGTAATGGTGATGTCATGGCCTAAAAACCGCCGCAACCATGGGAAATCCCACACCAGGAAGTTCAGACAATGTTTTGACTTGATTATTAAAGCAGAGCACCATAGCAGTTTTGACAGAACAATTCAGATTCTCATGTATAGACAACAAAGTGATCTTCTTGGGAAACGAAACAGCATAGAACTAATTCACAACATTCTATTTGTAACTTTTAACATACATGAATATTTGGTGTATTGTTAATTTTCAATGTGTCAAAGTACATTCCAAATATTTTCCCTATAGATTCCAACGTATATTTGTGAATGTGTGTGTGTTTTGTTGTGTACTATGTTCATGGGTTAATCTTTAAATAGCTGGCAGAAAACCCTCCATTTCCTATTCTCCCTGGTCATTATGTTACATTTACATTTAAGTCATTTAGCAGACGCTCTTATCCAGAGCGACTTACAAATTGGTGCATTCACCTTATGATATCCAGTGGAACAACCACTTGGCAATAGTGCATCTAAATCTTTTAAAGGGGGGGGGGGATTAGAAGGATTACTTTATCCTATCCCAGGTATTCCTTAAAGAGGTGGGGTTTCAGGTGTCTCCGGAAGGTGGTGATTGACTCTGCTGTCCTGGCGTCGTGAGGGAGCTTGTTCCACCATTGGGGTGCCAGAGCAGCGAACAGTTTTGACTGGGCTGAGCGGGAACTGTGCTTCCTCAGAGGTAGGGAGGCGAGCAGGCCAGAGGTGGATGAACGCAGTGCCCTTGTTTGGGTGTAGGGCCTGATCAGAGCCTGAAGGTACGGAGGTGCCGTTCCCCTCACAGCTCCGTAGGCAAGCACCATGGTCTTGTAGCGGATGCGAGCTTCAACTGGAAGCCAGTGGAGAGAGGAGATGGAGGGTTTTCTGCCAGCTATTTAAATAGATGGCAGAAAACCCTCCATCTCCTGGGCCTGCCTCTGACTGCTTCCTTTCCCTCACCAGACGTGGATAAAGACATGTGGGCCTACTCACACACCGTCCCACCCTCCTCCATTCCCACGCCTGAATAGGGCAGAGGAGCCATGCTAATAGTTAGCCATGGGTTGAGCAGGACGATTAGTCTGCTCACCCTGTGGGCAGGGCGTGAGTTCAAGGACCACATTCTCAACCAGTATCTGTCTAATGATTACATCCTGCTGCCACCAAATCAAAATAAGTTTCTTCTTCTTCGTGACTCTTTTTTGGTTATCCCTCTTTCTGAATGGACTGAGATGAAAAACAACATGTTTTTTGTGTGGTTACATGTTTTTTTTATGAACAAACAGAACATACAATACAACTTAGTGCACACCTGCATCAATATTCAGGAGGGTTAATAATGTTTTCTCATATATAATTGACACCATGTTTTATGGTATGTTCCCATTCTAATGAGGAGGCAAATGAAAGATCATGATGCGGCATTAATATGGCGGCTCTCCTTTCTGAATAAAGCCTCCGTTTACTTTTCTTGTTGTCTGTCCTTCTCTCTACTTATTGGACAGCACATGGCTTCTCGCTGTACTTTTCCTTCGATTGACCTGCCTTTTTATAGTCACGTTAAGAGACTTTCTCTGGGTAAATGGGAGAGGAAGCATGTGGTGAATGTAGTTGCAACATAAATCATCCTCCTGGGAGCCAAAAGGTGCTGCTCGGTTAGGGGAGGGGCCCAATACGAGAGGGGGAGGGGCAATGATAGCCAAGAGATAAACCATAGATTTTTGGTTCATCTTAAACATGTATAGTACCAGTCAAAAGTTTGGACACACCTACTCTTTCAAGTTTTTATTTTTTACTATAGTTTTTTTTTGGTGAAGACATCAAAACTATGAAATAACACATATGGAATCATGTAGTAACCAAAAAAGTGTTAAACAAATCAAAATATATTTTATATTTGAGATTCTTCAAAGTAGCCACCCTTTTTCTTGATGACAGCTTTGCACACTCTTGGCATTCTCTCAACCGGCTTCATGAGGTAGTCACCTGGAATGCATTTCCATTAACAGGTGTGCCTTGTTAAAAGTTAATTTGTGGAATTTATTTTCTTCTTAACCTGTTGAGGATAGGTAGCAGTATTTGCACGGCCGGATAAAAAACGTACCCGATTTAATCTGGTTACTACTCCTGCCCAGTAACTAGAATATGCATATAATTATTGGCTTTGGATAGAAAACACCCTAAAGTTTCTAAAACTGTTTGAATGGTGTCTGTGAGTATAACAGAACTCATATGGCAGGCAAAAACCTGAGAAGATTCCTTACAGGAAGTGGCCTGTCTGACCATTCCTTGAGCTTCTTGACTCTGTTTATTGGAGACTGAGGATCTTTGCTGTAACGTGACACTTCCTACGGCTCCCATAGGCTCTCAGAAGGCGGCAAAAAGCTGAACGATGTAATTCCAGCCCCAGGCTGAAACACATTAGCGCTTTTGGCAAGTGCTCTATCAGAGGACAATGGGCTGAGGCGCGTGCACAAGTCGACCCCATGCTTTTATTTTCTTTCGTCTTTTAACCTAAACACAGATTCCCGGTCGGAATATTATCGCTTTTTTACGAGAAAAATGGCATAAAAATTGATTTTAAACAGCGGTTGACATGCTTCGAAGTACGGTAATGGAATATTTAGAATTTTTTTGTCACGAAATGCGTCGTGCTCGTCACCCTTCTTTACCATTCGGATAGTGTCTTGAACGCACGAACAAAACAGAGGATATTTGGATATAACTATGGATTATTTGGGACCAAACCAACATTTGTTATTGAAGTAGAAGTCCTGGGAGTGCATTCTGACGAAGAACACCAAAGGTAATAACATTTTTCTTATAGTAAATCTGACTTTGGTGAGTGCTAAACTTGCTGGGTGTCTAAATAGCTAGCCCTGTGATGCCGGGCTATCTACTCAGAATATTGCAAAATGTGCTTTCACCGAAAGCTATTTTAAAATCGGACATATCGAGTGCATAGAGGAGTTCTGTATCTATAATTCTTAAAATAATTGTTATGCTTTTTGTGAACGTTTATCGTGAGTAATTTAGTACATTTTTAGTAAATTCACCGGAAGTTTGCGGGGGGTATGCTAGTTCTGAACGTCACATGCTAATGTAAAAAGCTGGTTTTTGATATAAATATGAACTTGATTGAACAAAACATGCATGCATTGTATAACATAATGTCCCAGGTGTGTCATCTGATGAAGATCATCAAAGGTTAGTGCTGCATTTAGCTGTGGTTTGGGTTTTTGTGACATTATATGCTAGCTTGAAAAATGGGTGTCTGATTATTTCTGGCTGAGTACTCTGCTGACATAATCTAGTGTTTTGCTTTCGTTGTAAAGCCTTTTTGAAATCGGACAGTGTGGTTAGATTAACGAGAGTCTTGTCTTTAAAATGGTGTAAAATAGTAATATGTTTGAGAAATTGAAGTAATAGCATTTCTAAGGTATTTGAATAACGCGCCACAGGATTCCACTGGCTGTTACGTAGGTGGGACGATTTCGTCCCGCCGACCCTAGAGAGGTTAACACTTTTTTGGTTACTACATGATTCCATATGTGTTATTTCATAGTTTTGATGTCTTCACTATTATTCTACAACATAGAAAATAGTAAAAATAAAGAAAAACCCTTGAATGAGTAGGCGAGTCCAAGCTTTTGACTGGTAATGTATGTGTATGTGTGGAATCGGTGTGTGTGTGACCATCTGCAGTTTTTATGAGTGTGTGTGTGTGTGTGCACATTTGACAACTGACCTGATATACAGGTGCTAGTCTATCTTGTTGTATCTTAATAAACTGGTGCTTGTCTATCTTTTGGGGTCTTGATAGACTGGTGCTAGTCTATCTTTTGGGGTCTTAATAGACTGGTGCTAGTCTATCTTGTTGGGTCTGTATTTTATATTTGAGATTCTTCGAAGTAGCCACCCTTTGCCTTGATGACAGCTTTGCACAATCTTGGCATTCTCTCAACCAGCTTCATGAGGTAGTTACCTGGAATGCATTTCAATTAACAGGTGAGCATTGTTAATTTGTGGAATTTCTTTCCTTCTGTGCAAATCAGTTGTGTTGTGACAAGGTAGGGGTGGTATATAGAAGATAGACCTATTTGGTAAAAGACCAAGTCCGTATTATGGCAATAACAGCTCAAATAAGCAAAGAGAAACAACAGTCCATCATTACTTTAAGACAAGAAGGTCAGTCAATCCGGAAAATGTCAAAAACTTTAAAAGTTTCTTCAAGTGCAGTCGCAAAAACCATCAAGTGCTAGAATGACACTGGCTCTCATGAGGAACGCTACAGAAAAGGAAGACCCAGAGTTACCTCTGCTGCAGAGGATAAGTGTTACATCTGCTCCTGCCACACCCTCTACTGCTCATCCTGTGTCTTCTTGACCTGCCGCCACTCCCCGTGCTCTCTCCCTCTCTCTCTGTATGTGTGATTGTGTGGGCGGAGACAGGTGTGCTGGAGTCAGAGCAGATCCCCACCAGCTGCAACCTGTTCCATAATCAAGACCTCTACAAATACTCAGTCTTGCCACTTTCACACTGCCAGATCATAATCTCTGCTTATTCTGCCCGCTCTTACTCTGGTCCCTGTCTCCAGTCCCACGTCACCGCATCCTGCTACTCTGCCCTGGATTCCCCACTCTACTGCTCCCTTGGATTCCCCTCCGGACCTGCTTACCCTGTCCCAACCCCTCTCGCTCCAGCCTCAGCCTCCGCACCTGGTTCCCTCAACCCACCTGAGCTTCCCCTGGCCTGCACTACATCAACCCCCTGTATTTAAAAAAATACCTTGGATACTTCATCCCAGTCTCCTCGTCTGAGTCTGCTCTTGGGTTTCCCTGTTCCACTCCGTGTAACAATACGTTCATTAGAGTAACCAGCCTTAGAAATTGCAGCCCAAATAAATGCTTTACAGAGTTCAAGTAACAGACATCTCAACATTGTGTTCAGAGGAGACTGCATGAATCAGGCCTTCATGGATGAATTGCTGCAAAGAAACCACCACTAAAAAACAATCTGGTGCTTCTGTCCCCAACCAAGGAGGGCCTACAGCAGCACCTAGATCTTCTGTACAGAATTTGTCAGACCTGGGCCCTGACAGTAAATCTCAGTAAGACAAAAATAATGGTGTTCCAAAAGTGGTCCAGTTGCCAAGACCACAAAAACAAATTCCGTCTAGACACTGTTGCCCCAGAGCACACAAAAAACTATACATACCTCGGCCTAAACATCAGCGCCACAAGTAATTTCCACAAAGCTGTAAACAATCTGAGAGACAAGGAAAAAGGGCCTTCTATGCCATCAAAAGGAACATACAATTCAAGATACCAATTAGGATATGGCTAAAAATACTTGATTCAGTTACAAAACCCATTGCCCTTTATGGTTGTGAGGTCTGGGGTCCACTCACCAACCAAGAATTCACAAAATGGAACAAACACCAAATTGAGACTCTGCATGCAGAATTCCGCAAAAATATCCTATGTGTACAACGTAAAACACCAAATTATGCAGGCAGAGCAGAATTAGGCCAAAACCTGCTAATTATCAAAATCCAGAAAAGACAGGTTACATTCTACAACCACCTAAAAGGAAGCGATTTCCAAACCGTACATAACAAAGCCATCAGAGAAATGAACCTGGTAAGAGCCCCCTAAGCAAACTGGTCCTGGGGCTCTGTTCACAAACACAAACAGACCCCATAGAGCCCCAGGACAGACCCAACCAAATCATGACAAAACAAACAGATTATTACCTTACACATTGGAAAGAATTTACAAAAAAAATGTGCAAACTAGAATTGTATTTGGCCCTAAACAGAGAGTATGCAGTTGCAGAATACCTGACCACTGTGACTGACCCAAAATGAAGGAAATCTTTGACTATGTACAGACTCAGTGAGTATGGCCTTGCTAATGAGAAAGGCCGCCGAAGGCAGACCTGGCTCTCAACAGAAGACAGGCTATGTGCACACTGCCCACCAAATGAGGTGGAAACTGAGCTCCACTTCTTAACCTCCTGCCAAATGTATGACCATATGAGAGACACATATTTCCCTCAGATTACACAGACCCACAAAGAATTAGAAAAAAAATCAAATTTTGATAAACTCCCATATCTATTGGGTGAAATACCACAGTGTGCCATCACAGCAGCAAGATTTGTGACCTGTTGCCACAAGAAAAGGTCAACCAGTGAAGAACAAACACCATTGTAAATACAACCTATATTTATGTTTATTTATTTTCCCTTTTTTAATTGAACTATTTGCACATCATTACAACACCGTATATGTACATAATATGACATTTGAAACGTTTTTATTCTTTAGGAACGTTTGTGAGTAATGTTTACTGTACATTTTTTATGGTTTATTTTTGTTTATTATCTATTTCACTTGCTTTGGCAATATAAACATATGTTTCCCATGCCAATAAAGCCCCTTGAATTGAAATGAATTGAAAGAGAGATAGAGATAAAGAGAAAGAGATACAATAGAGAGGGAGATACAGTAGAGATAGAGAGAGAGTGAGAGAGAGAAAGAGAAAGGTAAAGAGAGAGAGAGAAAGAGAGAAAAAGAGAGAGAGAGAAAGAGAGAAAACAATATATTCATATGTGAGTGTATGAGAGCGTAACAGAGATATTTGGGATCAGTCACTGACTGCTCTAGTAGCACACTGTCAGCGCGTGTAACCTGAGTTGTTATATAATGAATGCTGACAGGTACAGCCGCGTGAGCATCTTTACCTTTCACCCAAGGTGTGTTTAAGAATTTATGGACTTCAGGCATCACCCTGATGCCAACACTTTCACTTTCAATGGTGAGAGAAGAGTGTTGCAACAGTTTTAAAATGCACTGCAAGTTTGGTCACATTCCTTACCCCCAGTTTGTGTGTCTCTCCTTCATTATTTCATCTGCACCACATCGTTGACATTGCAGGATCAGAAAATAGAGAAGTGAGTATAGTTATATAACCAAATGAAACACTCTCTGGCACTATAAAGTGGAGAGTAAAAGCTATTCTCGTATTTGTGAGACACTGCTGAGCTGGTTTCCCATAGCTTCACACAGACAGAGAATTAGAATCTCGACATTGAGACACTCACTCCCACATTAAAGACTTATAGGGTATGTCCTGGAGAACACAGTGTCCCTGCCACAGTTGTAGAGAATGATTTACGATAGAGGGAAAGAAACATTATTCCCTACTACTGAGCATGGTGCTCTGATCGGCCATTCAGAAGTACTGTGTGGGTCAGGACAGGGCAGTGTGGTGGACAGATGCTTTCTGAGACCAGACTGGTCCTCATGGAAGAGTATTTTAAGTATCTGAAGGTCTTTAATATCCCATGTGGCTCAGTAATATCCTGTGTGGCTCAGTTGTGAGTACGATTCCCACGGGGGACCAGTACATAAAAGTACGAACATATCTGCACTCACTACTGTAAGTGGCTCTGGAGAAGAGCGTCTGCTAAACTACTGAAGAAAAAACAAGTAAAGTCATGTAGAGAGAAATATAGGCCTACTCATGTGAATACAAAAGTTCAGCTGCAGAAGGTAACGGGTGGATGTTACCTAGACATTTCCAGATTTATTTTTTGGGTTGTGGGAGGCCCCAGGGAAGAGCAACAGCGTGGTGCCATGCTGATGTCCTCGAGGGCCACTTCACCCCATAGCTCCAACACAGAGCACGTGTCCAGCAGCAGTTAACAGGACAGGACAACACTGTACAGCACAGGTGCTTCCTCACTACACTCAGAAGAAAGGGTGCTATCTATAACCTAGACTGGTTCTTTGACTGTCCCCATAGGAGAACCCTTTGAAGAACTATTTTTGGTTCTGGGTAGTATCCTTCTGAGTTCCATGTCGAACCCTTTACACGGAGGGTTCTACATGGAACCCAAAAGAGTTCTACCTAGAACCAAAAAAGGTTCTACCTGGAACCAAAGACGGTTATCCTATGGAGACAGCCAAATAACCATTTTGGAACCCTCTTCTTTAAGGGTGTACAAAGTAGCCTTGGGCAGGATGACTGGAATGTGACCTATTGTTACACTGGCATTCAGTACCAATGATAGGATCATAGACTGTTACCATCACAATGCATTCATTAAAAATGATAGGATTACAGACAGTTACCATCACAATGCATTCATTAACAATGATAGGATTACAGACAGTTACCATCACAATGCATTCATTAACAATGATAGGATCAGAGACAGTTACCATCACAATGCATTCATGCTGATTTGGGCATAACACTACGGAGAGATCCTGCCTAATTCAGGTCATTTGTGTAACCCATCAATTATTAATGCTGCTTTCCCAACAATTATGTTAATGACAATCATGTAATGACAGACGAGGAACATCTGAGGAACCATGGGTAACTTGAGCAGACAATATATGAGATGTAAAGGTAGTTTGCCAGCTTTTACAACATACATGTAATTGATTGTTTGACATTAAGGTACCGGAAATATGTAACATAGCTGTGTTGGTTCTAGTCTCTCATTACACAGAAAGGAAACAAAAACTTATGGAAAAAATATGCTTTTTGTCACTATGTCATAGAAGAAAAACAATAGCGTCACCCAAAACAGCTGAGGAGTCAGTGTCACGGTAACGTAGTGACTGACAGGGCACATGTACAATGCTTCCGCCCGACGCCAGGATGAGGAAGGGATTCCACTGTAGGGGGAGGGATGGGGGATTCAGAGGGGGATTAACAGTTTCCTCCTGTGAGCGACTAGAAGCTAAACTAGGAAGTGGAAATAATGAGAACTGAGTAGTAAACAAATGTTTAATCCTGTTCAAAATTGTATGGATGATCCGGCAGTAGTAGTGTATTATTGTCTTGTGTTTGAGTACACAAAAGGCCAACAAACAAAGGGAAAATGTTTAGCTATTTCCTCCTGTCTGTTTTTCCCTCACCTATGTAGGCTGGCTTTAATTATGTTTGATGCATCCTCCTAGATGGAGTACAGCTATGGATAGAAGTGACTTTCTGTAGCAGGTTAGGAGAGCGTTTTAGCTAACCCTAACCCTTTTCCTATCTTTAGCCTGATTATCCTAACCTGGTACAGTAATTCTCCTAACCTGCTGCTTAAGTTCTCCTAACCTGCTATGAAAAAATAACTTTCGTCCATAGCTGTATACCATCTAGTGAAAACCGCTGTTTGCTGCTCTTCAAAAGAAATGCACTGTAGGCAGCAGGGCATGAAAGAGAAACAAGCTCCTCCCTCAGGAGAAAAAGTAAACATGGCAGAAAGAATGAAGCAGAAGGAACACCCTAACAATACACCCTGGGTGTTATGAATTCTCAGACTTGTATATTATGCGAAAACAACAACACTGAACCTGATGCTATTAGAGACGTGCATAAAATAACAACACATGATCTTTTTTGTGTTAAGAATTAGATCAGGAGGACTTAAAAAAAGTGCATTAAAATGGATATGACTCATCTTCGAATAAGAAAAAAACCCTCTCGTCTCAAGCATTGTGGAGAGCCTCCTTGACATAGAGAAGAGCAATCTCAGTTGAGTGACTCGTCGTGAAGCCTGACTTCTTAGGGTCAAGAAGATCACTCTGAGAGAGATAACGAGAGAGTTGGTCAGAGACAGCACGCTCAAGTGTCTTGAGTGAAGACTTCGGTGGAACATGACCATCTGGGTAGGGGCTGAGTGGTTAGGGATGGAGGTGAGGGAGACCATCTGGGTAGGGGCTGAGTTGTTAGGGATGGAGGTGAGGGAGACCATCTGGGTAGGGGCTGAGTTGTTAGGGATGGAGGTGAGGGAGACCATCTGGGTAGGGGCTAAGTAGGTAGGGTTGGAGGAGAGGGAGACCATTTGGGTAGGGGCTGAGTGGTTAGGGTTGGAGGAGAGGGAGACCATCTGGGTAGGGGCTGAGTGGTTAGGGTTGGAGGAGAGGGAGACCATCTGGGTAGGGGCTAAGTAGGTAGGGTTGGAGGAGAGGGAGACCATCTGGGTAGGGGCTAAGTAGGTAGGGTTGGAGGAGAGGGAGACCATTTGGGTAGGGGCTGAGTGGTTAGGGTTGGAGGAGAGGGAGACCATCTGGGTAGGGGCTGAGTGGTTAGGGTTGGAGGAGAGGGAGACCATCTGGGTAGGGGCTAAGTAGGTAGGGTTGGAGGAGAGGGAGACCATCTGGGTAGGGGCTAAGTAGGTAGGGTTGGAGGAGAGGGAGACCATCTGGGTAGGGGCTGAGTAGGTAGGGTTGGAGGAGAGGGAGACCATCTGGGTAGGGGATGAGTAGGTAGGGTTGGAGGAGAGGGAGACCATCTGGGTAGGGGCTGAGTAGGTAGGGTTGGAAGAGAGGGAGACAATCTGGGTAGGGGATGAGTAGGTAGGGTTGGAGGAGAGGGAGACCATCTGGGTAGGGGATGAGTAGGTAGGGTTGGAGGAGAGGGAGACCATCTGGGTAGCGGCTGAGTAGGTAGGGTTGGAGGAGAGGGAGACCATCTGGGTAGGGGCTGAGTAGGTAGGGTTGGAGGAGAGGGAGACCATCTGGGTAGGGCTGAGTGGGTAGGGTTGGAGGAGAGGGAGACCATCTGGGTAAGGGCTGAGTTGTTAGGGTTGGAGGAGAGATGTCGAGAAAAGGAAACAAAGTAGTGGTCAGAGACCTGGAGGGGCGTTGCAGTGAGATTACTAGGAGAACAGCCTCTGGTAAAGATGAGATCAAGTGTATTGCCTTAAAGAAAATTGTGATAAATACAAATATATTTCCAATTTCATTTAAGGACCAAAAAATTGACAGCTGTGCCATATCAATTGCAAAATAGTTGGCAAAGAGATTTTGATGTAACGATTCCATGGCACATGGTTTATGAATTGACACGCAAAACAACGCTGGATTGAAAACGTTGAATTCTTCAATTTAAATTATTATACAAAATTCTTGCATCCAATAGAATGTTATATATATGGGGGATACAACCTTCCCAGCTCTGCAGATTTTGCTGTGAGGAGGCAGAGTCATTACATCATTTATTTTGGTATTGTCCATATGTAGCTCGTTTTTGGTCACAGGTCCAGGAATGCCTGAAGAATTGCAACATTTACCTAGAACTGACACTGCAGATAGCAATACTGGGGGATTTGAAAAGTCATAGTCAATCTATCAATAATATAATAATTATTTTAGCAAAAACATTTATCTTTAATTTAAAATCTCTAGAAGCTATGAGAACATGAAAGGTTCAGTACTTTTGTGAAGCATCACAGCACAGTTGAAAAATATATGGCAAATAGAAATCCAAAATGGATGGTGTTAAGAGATAGATGGGAGGGGTTGAACGGAGCTGAAGGGTGGGACCCCCTGATTTTTATTTTTTAAGTGTATTGCCTGCCTTGTGAACGGGAGGGGACAGGGAAAGGGTGAGGTCAAGCGTATTGCCTGCCTTGTGAGTGGGAGGAGACTGGGAAAGGGTGAGGCTAAAAGAGGAAAGGACTGAAAATAAATAAATTGAAGTCAGGTGTAGGGAGGTTGAAGTCACCCAGTACGATGAGTGTTGATCCATTGTCTGCAAATGAGCTTATCAAGGTGTCAACCTCTCCAAGCTTAACATGGTGGGTGACTTCAACAGTGTTAAGCCTGACTGACAGCGACTGCATGGAATTAAAATGAGGAGGGAGGGGGAGAGGGGGAAATGAGTAGCCCTGTGCCACCACCGGGACGACCAGAGAACACATGAGAGAACACATAGTCAGATGACGAGAGAGTAGCTGGAGTAGTAGTGTTCTCTGGGGCAATCCATGTGTCCTTCAGGGCCAAAAAGTGAAGGGACTGAAGGACAATATAGGTTGAGAGGACCTCAGCCTAACTGACCGCAGATCAGCAGTTCCAAACACTGCTGGAGACTAGGAATTCAATATAGGTTGAGAGGACCTCAGCCTAACTGATCGCAGATCAGCAGTTCCAAACACTGCTGGAGACTAGGAATTCCATATGGGTTGTACACACAGGGTACACTAAATCATAAGGGTTGCCGACATGGGGTGGGGAGCATCTGTAAAACCTGCAGGGAGAGGAGCATACTGGGAAAACACACATATTTTGCAAAAGTTACAAAATAACTAAAACGAGATCTTCAGAAAATAATTAGATAAGATATTCAACTGAAAGTGGTGTGGAGCCTTCCTCTCTTTCCTTCTTCGAATAATTCAGCAGAACACCTCGCCAGAACTCCTTTGTTTCGGCGACAACACTTCCACTTGACAATACTGCCGCTGAAAAAACTGGGGAGGCTGAAGTACTAATAGTACATGTGTCTTATGAGTCATAATGCAGAACAGGAAAAACAAACACTCCCTGAAATGTGGAGAATGGAAGAAGGAGTAAAATTACTTTAATTCATCCAGAGCAAGGAGATGGGTGGGGTAAATAGCTACCTGGGATGGGTGGGGTGAATAGCTACCTGGGATGGGTGGGGTGAGTAGCTAGGATTTGCGAGGAGTGGTCGGGCCTGCAGGACCGTAGTTTGTGCATCGACAGTGTCCGATTTGAATTGGAAAGCAACAGTTTTTTTGTGTATTGGCGTGGAGGTGGTTGAGCATCATTGGGCTCTGGAGCAGAGATGGATTCAACGGTAGGGAGGTTAGGAGTTGAAGAGGATGGGATGGAGTGTAGCGGTGGAGGGGGGAAAGAAGGTGGAGGAAGAGTAGGGCAAGGAGACGTGAAGAAGAGGAAGATCGAGGATCTCTTGCAGGTCTCGTCAGGGGAGAGAAGTGATGAGGGAAGTTCGGTTCACAGAGTTGTTCACAGAGTTGTTCACAGAGTTGTTCACAGAGTTGTTCACAGAGTTGTTCACAGAGTTGTTCACAGAGTTGTTCACAGAGTTGTTCACAGAGTTGTTCACAGAGTTGTTCACAGAGTTGTTCACAGAGTTGTTCACAGAGTTGTTCACAGAGTTGTTCACAGAGTTGTTCACAGAGTTGTTCACAGAGTTGTTCACAGAGTTGTTCACAGAGTTGTTCACAGAGTTGTTCACAGAGTTGTACAGAGAGAAATGGAGTTCAAGGTGTTGGTTTAAGGACAAGGGTGGAGTCACGGCGGTGAGTCCGATTACATTGGCTAGTGATTTGAAAAGTAGGAGAGGTTGTGTGTCTTGTGTCTGCTAAAAGTCTTCATGATGGAAGTTTGTTTGTGGTGTGTATCGATGGTAAACAATATGTGAAAGCACAAGCAGGTATATAAACGTGTGGTTGATAGTAGCATGCTGGATCAAACTGGACGGCAGTGGGTGAAGGTGGATATTACAGGGGTTACAGAAATTGTTAACTTGAAAGAAATAATGGACCATTTGAAGGTAGGCTCTCTTATTGAGGCAAAGCACCAGATGACACAAGAACGGGAGAAGGTAGATAGCCTGTCAGTGCTACTAAACTTTGAGGGTCCGGAACTGACAGAAAAGGTTAGGATTGGGTATACAAGTTACTATGTGTGAGCTTATGTTCCGAAACCATTGCGTCGCTATAACTGTCAAAGGTTTGGGCATGTGGCGGTGGTGTGTGAAGGCAAAAGGAGATGTGTGAAGTGTGGAGGAGAACATGCATATGGAAAATGTGTAAATGGGGTTCAGTTAAAGGGTTGTAACTGTGGGTTGTTATATAATGAATGCTGACAGGTACAGCCACGTGAGCATCTTTACCTTTCACCCAAGGTGTGTTTAAGAATTTATGGACTTCAGGCATCACCCTGACGCCAACACTTTCACTTTCAATGGAGAGAGAAGAGTGTTGCAACAGTTTTAAATTGCACTGCAAGTTTGGTCAGATTCCTTACCCCCAGTTTGTGTGTCTCTCATTCATCATTTCATCTGCACCACAGCCTTGACATTGCAGGATCAGAAAATAGAGAAGTGCGTATAGTTATATAACCAAATGAAACACTCTCTGGCACTATAAAGTGGAGAGTAAAAGCTATTCTGGTATTTGTGAGACACTGCTGTGGAAAGTATGGCAAGAGCTGGACACTTACCTAGAAATGACGCTGCAGATAGCAATACAGGGTGATTTGAAAAGTCATAGTCTGATTTGCTAATTTGTGCATAATACCACGGAGAGATCCTGCCTAATTCAGGTCACTTGTGTAACCCATCAATTATTAATGCTGCTTTCCCAACAATTATGTTAATGACAATCATGTAATGACAGACGAGGAACATCTGAGGAACCATGGGTAACTTGAGCAGACAATATATGAGATGTAAAGGTAGTCTGTCAGCTTTTACAACATACATGTAATTGATTGTTTGACATTAAGGTACCGGAAATATGTAACATAGCTGTGTTGGTTCTAGTCTCTCATTACACAGAAAGGAAACAAAAACTTATGGAAAAAATATGCTTTTTGTCACTATGTCATAGAAGAAAAACAATAGCGTCACCCAAAACAGCTGAGGAGTCAGTGTCACGGTAACGTAGTGACTGACAGGGCACATGTACAATGCTTCCGCCCGACGCCAGGATGAGGAAGTGATTCCACTGTAGGGGGAGGGATGGGGGATTCAGAGGGGGATTAACAGTTTCCTCCTGTGAGCGACTAGAAGCTAAACTAGGAAGTGGAAATAATGAGAACTGAGTAGTAAACAAATGTTTAATCCTGTTCAAAATTGTATGGATGATCCGGCAGTAGTAGTGTATTATTGTCTTGTGTTTGAGTACACAAAAGGCCAACAAACAAAGGGAAAATGTTTAGCTATTTCCTCCTGTCTGTTTTTCCCTCACCTCCCCTTACCTAGGTAGGCTGGCTTTAATTATGTTTGATACATCCTCCTAGATGGAGTCCAGCTACGGATAGAAGTGACTTTCTGTAGCAGGTTAGGAGAGCGTTTTAGCTAACCCTAACCCTTTTCCTATCCTTAGCCTGATTATCCTAACCTGGTACACTAATTCTCCTAACCTGCTGCTTAAGTTCTCCTAACCTGCTATGAAAAAATAACTTTCGTCCGTAGCTGTATACCATCTAGTGAAAACCGCTGTTTGCTGCTCTTCAAAAGAAATGCACTGTAGGCAGCAGGGCATGAAAGAGAAACAAGCTCCTCCCTCAGGATAAAAAGTAAACATGGCAGAAAGAATGAAGCAGAAGGAACACCCTAACAATACACCCTGGGTGTTATGAATTCTCAGACTTGTATATTATGCGAAAACAACAACACTGAACCTGATGCTATTAGAGAAGTGCATAAAATAACAACACATGATCTTTTTTGTGTTAAGAATTAGATCAGGAGGACTTAAAAAAAGTGCATTAAAATGGATATGACTCATCTTCGAATAAGAAAAAAACCCTCTCGTCTCAAGCATTGTGGAGAGCCTCCTTGACATAGAGAAGAGCAATCTCAGTTGAGTGACTCGTTGTGAAGCCTGACTTCTTAGTGTCAAGAAGATCACTCTGAGAGAGATAACGAGAGAGTTGGTCAGAGACAGCACGCTCAAGTGTCTTGAGTAAAGACTTCGGTGGAACATGACCATCTGGGTAAGGGCTGAATAGGTAGGGTTGGAGGAGAGGGAGACCATCTGGGTAGGGGCTGAGTGGTTAGGGTTGGAGGGGAGGGAGACCATCTGGGTAGGGGCTAAGTAGGTAGGGTTGGAGGAGAGGGAGACCATCTGGGTAGGGGCTAAGTAGGTAGGGTTGGAAGAGAGGGAGACAATCTGGGTAGGGGATGAGTAGGTAGGGTTGGAGGAGAGGGAGACCATCTGGGTAGGGGATGAGTAGGTAGGGTTGGAGGAGAGGGAGACCATCTGGGTAGGGGCTGAGTAGGTAGGGTTGGAGGAGAGGGAGACCATCTGGGTAGCGGCTGAGTAGGTAGGGTTGGAGGAGAGGGAGACCATCTGGGTAGGGGCTGAGTAGGTAGGGTTGGAGGAGAGGGAGACCATCTGGGTAAGGGCTGAGTTGTTAGGGTTGGAGGAGAGATGTCGAGAAAAGGAAACAAAGTAGTGGTCAGAGACCTGGAGGGGCGTTGCAGTGAGATTACTAGGAGAACAGCCTCTGGTAAAGATGAGGGCAAGTGTATTGCCTTAAAGAAAATTGTGATAAATACAAATATATTTCCAATTTCATTTAAGGACCAAAAAATTGACAGCTGTGCCATATCAATTGCAAAATAGTTGGCAAAGAGATTTTGATGTAACGATTCCATGGCACATGGTTTATGAATTGACACGCAAAACAACGCTGGATTGAAAACGTTGAATTCTTCAATTTAAATTATTATACAAAATTCTTGCATCCAATAGAATGTTATATATATGGGGGATACAACCTTCCCAGCTCTGCAGATTTTGCTGTGAGGAGGCAGAGTCATTACATCATTTATTTTGGTATTGTCCATATGTAGCTCGTTTTTGGTCACAGGTCCAGGAATGCCTGAAGAATTGCAACATTTACCTAGAACTGACACTGCAGATAGCAATACTGGGGGATTTGAAAAGTCATAGTCAATCTATCAATAATATAATAATTATTTTAGCAAAAACATTTATCTTTAATTTACAATCTCTAGAAGCTATGAGAACATGAAAGGTTCAGTACTTTTGTGAAGCATCACAGCACAGTTGAAAAATATATGGCAAATAGAAATCCAAAATGGATGGTGTTAAGAGATAGATGGGAGGGGTTGAACGGAGCTGAAGGGTGGGACCCCCTGATTTTTATTTTTTTAAGTGTATTGCCTGCCTTGTGAACGGGAGGGGACAGGGAAAGGGTGAGGTCAAGCGTATTGCCTGCCTTGTGAGTGGGAGGAGACTGGGAAAGGGTGAGGCTAAAAGAGGAAAGGACTGAAAATAAATAAATTGAAGTCAGGTGTAGGGAGGTTGAAGTCACCCAGTACGATGAGTGTTGATCCATTGTCTGCAAATGAGCTTATCAAGGTGTCAACCTCTCCAAGCTTAACATGGTGGGTGACTTCAACAGTGTTAAGCCTGACTGACAGCGACTGCATGGAATTAAAATGAGGAGGGAGGGGGAGAGGGGGAAATGAGTAGCCCTGTGCCACCACCGGGACGACCAGAGAACACATGAGAGAACACATAGTCAGATGACGAGAGAGTAGCTGGAGTAGTAGTGTTCTCTGGGGCAATCCATGTGTCCTTCAGGGCCAAAAAGTGAAGGGACTGAAGGACAATATAGGTTGAGAGGACCTCAGCCTAACTGACCGCAGATCAGCAGTTCCAAACACTGCTGGAGACTAGGAATTCAATATAGGTTGAGAGGACCTCAGCCTAACTGACCGCAGATCAGCAGTTCCAAACACTGCTGGAGACTAGGAATTCCATATGGGTTGTACACACAGGGTACACTAAATCATAAGGGTTGCCGACACGGGGTGGGGAGCATCTGTAAAACCTACAGGGAGAGGAGCATACTGGGAAAACACACATATTTTGCAAAAGTTACAAAATAACTAAAACGAGATCTTCAGAAAATAATTAGATAAGATATTCAACTGAAAGTGGTGTGGAGTCTTCCTCTCTTTCCTTCTTCGAATAATTCAGCAGAACAACTCGCCAGAACTCCTTTGTTTCGGCGACAACACTTCCACTTGACAATACTGCCGCTGAAAAAACTGGGGAGGCTGAAGTACTAATAGTACATGTGTCTTATGAGTCATAATGCAGAACAGGAAAATCAAACACTCCCTGAAATGTGGAGAATGGAAGAAGGAGTAAAATTACTTTAATTCATCCAGAGCAAGGAGATGGGTGGGGTAAATAGCTACCTGGGATGGGTGGGGTGAATAGCTACCTGGGATGGGTGGGGTGAGTAGCTAGGATTTGCGAGGAGTGGTCGGGCCTGCAGGACCGTAGTTTGTGCATCGACAGTGTCCGATTTGAATTGGGTTCTACTAAGCTAACATATAGAATTGTTTTAAGATGGTCATACCAAGGATAATTTAGTCATTTGATTTTCGGGTTAGGATTATAAAATAATTACGTTATTTGATGAAACATTGAATTTGGCATTAATGCTATTAGCCAATAGAAACGCATTGAACAACAACAAAAAGCTTGTTTTAAAGT
The DNA here is from genome assembly GCF_901001165.1 of Salmo trutta. Classification (NCBI taxonomy): domain Eukaryota; kingdom Metazoa; phylum Chordata; class Actinopteri; order Salmoniformes; family Salmonidae; genus Salmo; species Salmo trutta. The sequence goes on along the minus strand of NC_042986.1, from coordinate 36,305,137 downwards.
GTCTGTCCTATATCTTAAAGATATAAGAAAGATCATGAAACATTATTATATATTTTTTACATGAACATATTGATCCCCTTATTTTAGGCACTAAACTATCTCCATATATACTGCCATTAATTTTGTAAACTGGTACCGGGGACCTTCAGACGAGTCTTGTGTGCCTTCTGGGCATCCCAGAGCAAAACAACCGACATGTACCTGTTTGTGAGAGGGGTCATATTAGTGTGTAGGCCAAACTGTTTTGACGCTACTGCCATTTTTGTGAGAAGACCGATTTTCGGGATGTTTCTTGGTCTGACAAACAACGCTTTAGCTCTGCCACCTTTCACCACAGATGCAGAAGGTCCATATCGGTGGATGCCATGGATTGAGACACAGCCAGACCGATTTTGATGGGGATTTTTGTATTATGTTAATTCGATTTCTGTGGTTCTGCAGAAATGAGAGGCTAAAGGTTTGGAGTTCAGCCCCTCTGTGGTGCTTCCTGCTATCCCAACTTGGTTGCTCCATTGGCCAATGATAAACCTAGGGTGCTACCCATGGGTACGGGGGGAGAATGAGGAAGGCAGGTAATACCCATGGGTACAGGAAGGAGAAGGAGGAAGGCAGTTCCTTGGTGGACTGAAGAGTGCAGAGAAGCTGTGAAGAGTAGGAACGGGGCTTTCGGGATGTTGATAAGGTCCCATAACTACCAACGCTTGGTACAGTATAAACAAGCTCAAGCAGTAGTAAGAAGGACCATGAGGACAGCTAAGAGGGACTATTGATGTCAGTTCTGCGGAAACATAGGGAGGACTACTCTTGTGGAAGAGGTATGATTAAGAGGATAAGTGGGGTCAGACGAGATTGGGATCTCCCTGTGCTAAAAAGTGGGGAGACTGTTGCAGCGAGAGACATGGAGAAGGTGGAGATGTGCAGCTCCTGTACTGGGTCTAGTCAGTCATATGGAAGGCCCATGCAAATAAGGAGGTGTTGGTAGCCGTTTTCTTTGATGTAGAGAAGGCCTATGATATGATGTTGAAGGAGGGCCTGCTTATCAAATTGGATAGCATGGGGATGGAGGAAGGGTTTTTAACTGGATAAATTACTTTATTTTTGGACAATCAGTACATGTGAAGGTGGGAGCTCTATGTCAGAAGGTTATAAGGTAGATAATGGTAACCCCCAGGGAAGTGTCATTTGTTGTTTGCTTACCGTCCCAATAGGTCCACAGACAATGCAATTGCCATCACACTACACACTGCCATATCCCATCTGGACAAGATGAATACCTATGTAAGAATGTTTTTCATTGACTATAGCTCAGCATTCAACACTATTGAATGGTACCATAATACCTTCCAAGCTCATCATTAAGCTCGAGGCCCTGGGTCTGAACCCCTCCCTGTGCAACTGGGTCCTGGACTTCCTGACGGGCCGCCCCCAAGGTGGTGAAGGTAGGAATTAACACCTCCACTTCGCTAATCCTCAACACTGGGGCCCCACAAGGGTGCATGCTCAGCCCCTTCCTGTACTCCTTATTCACCCATGACTGCGTGGCCAAGCACGCCTTCAACTCAATCATCAAGTTTGCAGACAACACAACAGTTGTAGGCTTGATTACCAACAATGACGAGGCAGCCTACATGGAGGAGGTGAGGGCTCTGGGAGTGTGGTGCCAGGAAAATAACCTCTCACTCAATGTCCACAAAATAAAGAAGATTATCGTGGACTTCAGGAAACAGCAGAGGGAGCACCCCCCTATCTACATCAACGGGACCGCAGTGGAGAAGGTGGAAAGCTTCAAGTTCCTCGGCGTACACATCACTGACAAACTGAAATGGTCCACCTACACAGACAGTGTGGTGAAGAAGATGCAACAGTGCGTCTTCAACCTCAGGAGGCTGAAGAAATTTGGCTTGGCACCTAAAACCTTCACAAACCTTTACAGATTCACAAATAAGAGCATCCTATCGGGCTGTATCACCACTTGGTACGGCAACTGCACCTCCTGCAACCGCAGGGCTCTCCAGAGGGTGGTGCGGTCTGCCCAACGCATCACCGGGGGCAAACTACCTGCTCTCCAGGACACCTACAGCACCCGATGTCACAGGAAGGCCAAAAATATCATCAAGGACAACAACCACCTGAGCCACTGCCTGTTCACCTCGCTATCATCCAGAAGGCGAGGTCAGCACAGGTGCATCAAAGCTGGGACTGAGAGACTGACAAACAGCTTCTATCTCAAGGCCATCAGACTGTTAAATAGCCATCACTAACACAGAGAGGCTGCTGCCTACAAACAGACTTAAAATCACTGGCCACTTTAATAAATGGAACACTAGTCACTTTAATAATGTCTACATATCTTGCATTACTCATCTCATATGTATATACTGTATTCCATACTATTCTACTGTATCTTAGTCTATGCCACTCTGACATTGCTTGTCCATATATTGATATATTCTTAATTACATTCCTTTACTTTAGATTTGTGTGTATTGGGTATATGTTGTGAAATTGTTAGATATTACTTATTAGATATTGCTGCACTGTCGGAGCTAGAAACACCTGCATTTCTCTCCACCCGCAATAACATCTGCTAAACATGTGTATGTGACCAATTAAAATTTGATTTGATTTTCAGTGAACCATTTTTGTGTCCTGTTAAACATTCAAAATGTAACAAGTACTTTTGGGTGTCAGAGAAATGTATGTAGTAAAACGTACATTATTTTCATTAGGAATGTAGTGGAGTAAAAGTAAAAGTTGTCAAAAAAATAAATAGTAAAGTAATGTACAGATATCCGACAAAAACGACTTAGGTAGCTCTTTAAAGTATTTTTACTTAAGTACTTGACACCACTGATTCTCCCAGGTGAGACCAGAAATTGGGAGGTCATTGTTTGTGGCTGACGGGACGTTGTGGAAGAGAGGGATAAATATTCCCCATACAGCCAGGAGAGTTCAAGAAGCGATCAGTGAAGTTGAGCAGTGGTCCCTCAGGTGTGGCTTCAAGTTCTCAGTTGAGAAAATACAGACTTTGTTTTTTTTACTAGAAGGAAGGTTGGGGAGGAAACATGCCTGAAGCTGTATGAAAGGAATCTGAATAGGGTGGGATTGTTTAGGTCCCTGGGGGACTGGTTTAACACTCTAATGACATGGGCAGATAATATTAACAGAGTAGTTGTTAGAGGAAAGACAATATTGAATGTGATTCATTGCCTGTTAAGAGTGGAGTGGAGGGCGGATAGGATGCTGTTGAAAACGTTATATATAGTGCTATCAAGGTCATCCCTGGACTATGGTAGTGTAGCATATGGATCAGCAGCGCCCGACATCTTTAAAAAAGCTAGATGTAATCAAAGGCTCAAGCTCTAACAATATGTAGTGGAACAGTCAGGATCTCCCCGGTGGCAGTGCTGCAGGCAGTGTTGGGAGAGATGCTGTTAAAGTTAAGAAGACAACATCTAACCATGACATATTGGGTAAATCTACAAGGTCATAAGGTTACACATCCTACAAGGAGAAGGAATTCAGCCCCTCTGTGGCTCTTCCTGCTATCCCACCTTGGTTGCTCCCTCGAACCAATGATAAGCCTAGGGTTGCTTGAGAGGGTAAAAGCTGGTGAGGAAAGAGTGGATCCAGTAAATATTGTAAGTGAACATTTAAGAACTCAGTACTATGCTGTCTTGAATATATTCACTGATGAATCTAAGGACCCTAAAACAGGGAAGACAGGTGCAGCTTTTAGTGTTCCTGAGTTTAAGGAGGCAGTGACAAAAATCCTCATACATAATGGAGTTGCTGGCCATACTCTTGGCTGCTGAGTGGGTAGAGGAGGTGAGGCCAGACAGGGTAGTCATCTTCTCTGACTCATGTGCTGCACTGATTAGCTTAAATTAATTTGTGTCACGGAGCAGACAATATGCATTGTATATGATTTTTGCCCATTTAGGGTGAGACAGATGGGGGTATTTGTGATGTTCCTCTGGGTACCAGCTCATGTGGGAGTAGAAGGGAATGATGAGGTGGATGTTCTCGCCAAGCAGACTCTCAAATATCCTAGTGTTGAGATGGAAATCAGTAAAGCAGAAGCCAAGGGGTTAATGAGAACAATGGTTAAAAACAAATGGCTAGAGTTGTGGAACATGGAGGGAAAGGGAACACACCCGTATAAGATGGAGGGAAAGGTGGGGGCAGAGATGTCCTCAGGTCAAGGGAGAAGGGAGGGAAGTGTAATTACAAGGCTGAGACTGGGACACACAAGGCTCAACAGGACATTAAAATTAGTGGGATAAAAGACTGGGAGGTGTGATCTCTGTCAGGAGGAGATGGAGACAGTTGAACATGTCTTATTTCAGTGCCAGCAATATGGGAGGGAAAGGGAAAGATTGTTATCAGATTTAAGGAGTAATGGTGTTGAAGAGCCAAGCGTAAGTGAACTGCTGAGAAAATCTTCAGGGGATATCGTATTTCATTATGTATTACGTTTCCTGAAGGAGACGAATAAAATGGGTTGGATTTAGACCTTCCCCGTCTCTGGTCCACACTATTCGCTTACCTTAAAGTTGGTTGCCAACCATCATATAAAAACCACAGAAGAAGAAGGGGTGAGCGAATAGCTTCCTGGGAGAGGTGGGGTAAATAGCTGCCTGGGATGGTACAGTGGCTTGCGAAAGTATTCACCACCTTGGCATTTTTCCTATTTTGTTGCCTTACAACCTGGAATTAAAATTTAGTTTTTGGGGGTTTGTATAATTTGATTTACATAACATGCCTACCACTTTGAAGATGCAAAATATTTTTTATTGTGAAACGAACAAGAAATAATACAAAAAAATTTAAAACTTGAGCGTGCATAACTATTCACCCCCCCAAAGTCAATACTTTGTAGAGCCACCTTTTGCAATAATTACAGCTGCAAGTCTCTTGGGGTATGTCTCTATAAGCTTGGCACATCTAGCCACTGGGATTTTCCCCATTCTTCAAGGAAAAACTGCTCCAGCTCCTTCAAGTTGGATAGGTTACACTGGTGTACAGCAATCTTTAAGTCATACCACAGATTCTCAATTGGATTGATATCTGGGATTTGACTAGGCCATTCCAAGACATTTAAATGTTTCCCCTTAAACCACTCGAGTGGTGCTTTAGCAGTATGCTTAGGGTCATTGTCCTGCTGGAAGGTGAATCAAATCTCTGGAAGACTGAAACAGGTTTCCCTCAAGAATTTCCCTGTATTTAGCGCCATCCATCATTCCTTCAATTCTGACCAGTTTCCAAGTCCCTGCCGATGAAAAACATCCCCACAGCATGATGCTGCCACCACCATGCTTCAATTTGGGGAAGGGGTTCTCGGGTGATGAGAGGTGTTGGGTTTGCACTATATATAGCATTTTCATTGATGGCCAAAAAGCTAAATTTTAGTCTAATCTGACCAGAGTATCTTCTTCCATATCTTTGGGGAGTCTCCCACATGCCTTTTGGCGAACACCAAACGTGTTTGCTTATTTTTTTCTTTAAGCAATGGCTTTTTTCTCTTCCGTAAAGCCCAGCTCTGTGGAGTGTACGGCTTAAAGTGGTCCTATGGACAGTTACTCCAATCTCCGCTGTGAAGCGTTGCAGCTCCTTCAGGGTTATCTTTGGTCTCTTTGTTGCCTCTGATTAATGCCCTCCTTGCCTGGTCCGTGAGTTTTGGTGGGCGGCCCTATCTTGGCAGGTTTGTTGTGGTGCCATATCCTTTCCATTTTTTAATAATGGATTTAATGGTGCTCCGTGGGATGTTCAAAGTTTCTGATGTTTTTTTTATAACCCAACCCTGATCTGTACTTCTCCACAACTTTGTCCCTGACCTGTTTGGAGAGCTCCTTGGTCTTCATGCTGCTCCTTGCTTGGTGATTCCCCTTGCTTAGTGGTGTTGCAGACTCTGGGGGCTTTCAGAACAGGTGTATATATACTGAGAAATGCAAAAAAATGTGGCAAAGAAATTAACTTCATTTCCTGAATACAGAGCGTTATGCTTGGACCAAATTCAACACAACACATCACTGAGTACTAATTTTCATATTTTCAAACATGGTGGTGGCTGCATCATGTTATGGGTTTGCTTGTCATCGGCATGGACTCTGGAGTTTAAAAGAAAATAAAAATAAATGAAATAGTGCTAAGCACAGGACAAATCCTAGTAGAAAACCTGGTTCATTCTGCTTCCAACAGACACAGAGACAAATTCACCTTTCTGCAGGACAATAACCTAAAACACAAGGCCAAATCTACACTGGAGTAGCTTACCAAGATGACAGTGAATGTTCCTGAGTAGCCTAGTTACAGTTTAGTCTTAAATCTATGGGAAGCACTGAAAATGTTTTTCTAGCAATGATCAAAAACCAACTTGACAGATCATGAAGAATTAAAAAAATAAATAATGTGCAAATATTGTACAATCCAGGTGTGCAAAGCTCTTAGTGACTTGCTCAGAAAGACTCACAGCTGTAATTACTGCCAAAGGTGATTCTAACATGTATTGACTCAGGGGTGTGAATTCTTATTTAGATGAGATATTTCTGTATTTCATTTTCAATAAATTAGCAAAACAATCTAAAAACATGTTTTCACTTTGTCATTATGGGGTATTGTGTGTAGATGGGTGAGAGATTATACTTTTTTGTATCAATTTTGAATTCAGGCTATAACACAACAAAATGTGGAGTAAGTCAAGCGGTATGAATACTTTCTGAAGGCATTGCAGCAACCTGGGATGGGTGGGGTAAATAGTTACCTGGGATGGGTGGGAAAGTATGCAAAGAAACTCTCAAGGTGTGGTGTAGGATCTGGTACCCTGTACATACTGTGACGCTGCAGATCTGGCAGTCAATGCCTTAAGGTGATAAATATAAGGAATGTTGTTTTGTGAAATAGTGTTTATGATAAACATGAAGTCCAATGTGTCATGTGATAACAGTGGTCGTGTTACAACCTTGAAGAGTGAAAAACTGAAAAACAAAGAACAGAATTAAAGCAAATGTGTAATTTTCTATACTAATGGATTAGAGACACAAGCTCTGTTGTTAATGTAAGTTACTTTAGGCCTATGTTGGTACATCAACAGGGTCACTGACAAATGGCATAAATCGTGTCCAGGCAACAATTGGACATTCATCACAGAGCCCTAAAATGTTTGTTTACCTTCCAAGCGAAGCGCCCTCTCAAAAGTTGTGTAACAGATAGCTCATACGTGGCCTTTCTGTGTGTCACCTCCTATTCCTCCCTCCCTCCCCCAGTAACAGATAACAAACACAAAGAGCCTCATTTGTGTGTTTATTGTATCTGAGAGGAAATTTAGCTCACCAACTGAGATGCTTCAGTCAAAAGACATATGTACATACAGAATGTGCCCCTGTTCCACTGTTGTGGTTCCGATAAATTAAATGATCTGTGACCAAATGCCAAGTTTTTGATTAAGCAGTTGCAAGGTGCATCTATAATTCATCAGAGAGAGACAAAGTAAATTTACCTTTTGAATATAATTATTATAATAATTAGTTGGGTGCTTATATTTGTCCTATTTCACACATCCAGGACTAAGTGTGTGTATTAATACTCATCTGTGAATTGGAACTGTTTTTGTTGTTGTTGCATACCCCAACTTCCCCCTGAGACACCCTCGGAGGTGTGAGGTCACATTCTGAATAACTACCAAGGTTTCCCATGTCTTAAAAAGGGATAGGGTGGTATGCTTTCTGAATGATCTAACTTGGCACAAGATGGATATGTTTAAAACAAGGGTGGTAGAAGGCACTGTGTAGGGATTAGTGAGCAAGCCCTCTATCAGAATGCTGATGTCATCACATTCCAGGGTGCCCTTGCCAAACATCCTAAGCAGCAAGGTTAAGCAGTTCTCAGATATCTACGACCGTAACTTCTGGCACAAACATGCTGCTACAGGCCACATTCTTCCGGGAACAGTTTAGGACAAGAGGATTGTAATATCCCATAGCTCTGTCCATAAATGACTGGAAGTGAATGTTATCGGTACAGAAAGTTCGCCATCAAAGTGGAAAATAAACACAATTGTCATGAATTTCAGCTAACTACTCATCAAACTAAAAAAATAACTGTTTTACTGTCATTCTATTATTATATTCTTTTTTTTTCAAATGATCTAATCCCCAAGCCGACAAGGTGAAAAATCTGTCGATGTGCCCTTGAGCAAGGCACTTAACCCTCCAGGGGTGCCGTAGTTATATGGCTGATGCGCTAAAACAACACATTTCACTGCACCTATCCCGTTTTATTGAATTTATTTATTTCACCT